>NC_056741.1:518716331-519016331 GCF_019279795.1 Protopterus annectens
AATGAATGGGTCTTTGGGGATAAATGTTGGTGCGAGCAACAAAAGGATATGTAAGGGCCCCAAAAAAATCTGAATTTATTCTCTGTGCCATATTTAAGGGGTCAAATAAACATTCAAAGGCATCTAGCATTCAGTCTTCTTTTGCAGGGAGTCATATTCAGTCCTATCCTGTATTTTGTTCCCAAGTGAAAAAACATCTGTCAGACTCAGCATAATGTGACAGCTGCCATACCATAACCATAACCCAGCACTTCATAATGTAACAGCTACCATACCACAACCATAACCTAACACTTCACAATGTAACAGCTACCATACTACAACCATAACCCAACACTTTATAATGTAACAGCTACCATACCACAACCATAACCTAACACCTCATAATGTAACAGCTACCATACCATAACCATAAACCAGCACTTCATAATGTAACAGCTACCACACCACAGCTATAACCTAACACTTAATAATGTAACAGCTACCATACCACAACCATAACCTAACACTTCATAATGTAACAGCTATGATACCATAACCATAACCCAGCACTTCATAATGTAACAGCTACCATACCACAACCATAATGTAACACTTCATAATGTGACAGCTGCCATACCATAACCATAACCCAGCACTTCATAATGTAACAGCTACCATACCACAACCATAACCTAACACTTCACAATGTAACAGCTACCATACTACAACCATAACCCAACACTTTATAATGTAACAGCTACCATACCACAACCATAACCTAACACCTCATAATGTAACAGCTACCATACCATAACCATAAACCAGCACTTCATAATGTAACAGCTACCACACCACAGCTATAACCTAACACTTAATAATGTAACAGCTACCATACCACAACCATAACCTAACACTTCATAATGTAACAGCTATGATACCATAACCATAACCCAGCACTTCATAATGTAACAGCTACCATACCACAACCATAATGTAACACTTCATAATGTAACAGCTACCATACCATAACCATAACCCAGCACTTCATAATGTAACAGCTACCATACCACAACCGTAACCTAACACTTAATAATGTAACAGCTACCATACCACAACCGTAACCTAATACCTCATAATGTAACAGCTGCCATATCACAGCCATAACCTAACACTTCATAATGTAACAGCTACCATACCACAACCATAACCTAACACTTCATAATGTAACAGCTACCATACCATAACCATAACCCAGCACTTCATAATGTAACAGCTACCACACCACAGCTATAACCTAACACTTAATAATGTAACAGCTACCATACCACAACCGTAACCTAATACTTCATAATGTAACAGCTGCCATATCACAACCATAACCTAATGCTTCATAATGTAACAGCTACCATACCACAGCCATAACCTAACACTTAATAATGTAACAGCTGCCATATCACAACCGTAACCTAATACTTCATAATGTAACAGCTGCCATATCACAACCATAACCTAACACTTCATAATGTAACAGCTACCATATCACAACCATAACCTAACACTTCATAATGTAACAGCTACCGTACCACAGCCATAACCTAACACTTCATAATGTAACAGCTGCCATATCACAACCATAACCTAACACTTCATAATGTAACAGCTACTGTACCACAGCCATAACCTAACACTTCATAATGTAACAGCTACCGTACCACAGCCATAACCTAACACTTCATAATGTAACAGCTACTGTACCACAGCCATAACCTAACACTTCATAATGTAACAGCTACTGTACCACAGCCATAACCTAACACTTCATAATGTAACAGCTACCATACCACAACCGTAACCTAATACTTCATAATGTAACAGCTGCCATATCACAACCATAACCTAACACTTCATAATGTAACAGCTACTGTACCACAGCCATAACCTAACACTTCATAATGTAACAGCTACTGTACCACAGCCATAACCTAACACTTCATAATGTAACAGCTACTGTACCACAGCCATAACCTAACACTTCATAATGTAACAGCTACCATACCATAACCATAACCCAGCACTTCATAATGTAACAGCTACTGTACCACAGCCATAACCTAACACCTCGCATTAACTTTGAATCTTTCATTGTTTATACCCATCTTCTAATTGCTTTCACTATTTAACTTTCAACAGCTTTATTTGGGCACTTTATCAGCCTACTATTCTTCCATCATCTTCCCCTTAACAACCTACATCCTCTGTTCCTCTTCTTCCCTGCCATTTTCACCTAACTGTAAATACTGCACATACTATAAAATACAATAGAATGGTCTGGGGACCCTTTAATCTTTCTGCTGTTTATTTAGATTTCTTATGTTACATTGTGATGACTTCATATTAAGAATTTAGTTAACAGTACATTTACTATTAATTAACTATACAGCCTCTTCTATTGTTTCTGTACTTTTTACTTTAGTTAAAAATAAATAAATTAATGATTACAATGAAAAATAAATAAATAGATAAGTGAATGAATGAATGAGTTATAAATAAATAGGATCCCATATGCATTCTCTTCTGAAATGTACCTCGTGGAGTCTGTTAAACTCCAATATTGTATTGTGATGGAGTCTTCACGTAGGGATTGCTATGTGGTACAGACACCTTCTGTTCCCACTCCATACCTTTCCTGGCTCCTCCCATTATCCTCTCAGGCATTCTGCAGGGTTTTCTCAATGGATATTATAACAGCAATCCATAAAGAAAGTGAGGCTTAGACCCCCATCTAGGACTGCTTACATTATCCCCTTAGTTTTGTGGAACCAGGGGTCTTCAGATATGTTTTTGAGTGTTATGTCCCTTTCCACAGCACTAACAGTCCAGATATCAGTATCCATGGCACCACTGCAGATGCCAACATCAAAGATGCTGGCCTTGTTTGCTCTAAACAATCTACAGTCTACTTTAATGGGACAAAAATAGTTGAAACTTGACACCATTTTATATAGTGCCAGTTTTCCTGACATCAGTCCTATTGATACTGACATTCCACTTGTTCTTCTTTTCACTTAACTAGCATCTGACATCCAGGCTTTGGGCCTACTAATGTCAGCCTTCTAGTTAATGGGGACTCTGATGTCTGCTTAATAAATGTTGGTGTGTACAGATGTCAAGTTTCCCCTGCATTTTGTATGCAGCAGTCGTGCTTTCAGACTTGTGGGATATTATGCTCTGAGTCCACTAGCTTACCATAGTGCATTTGCTTGTCTCTTTGCTTAAGTGGTGCTGACAGCCTCTTGTCTTAAGATTTTCAGTACTTATCCAGGCCACCAAAAGGCAAAAAGGTTCAAGTCCTAAAGTCTTCTTACTATGACCCATTTTTATTTAACATTTGGTTACCAGGTAAGTCCGACTTGGAACAAAGCCAATTTTCAGCGGAGGCCCGGGCAGAAACACTCCAAACGCATGTCTTTGAAATTTCAATAATTATAAAATAATTAATTATAAAATAATTATTTATAAAATAATTTTAAAAAATTTCAAGACTTTCGTCTAATTCAGGTGAGAAATGAATAACAATTTAAAGGCATGGAAGAATCAGGATAGACCTTGACTGCTGTGGAATGAAGTTCCATCCATCACAGCATTCCTTTGCCTGGATGCATATCAGTCAATTCTTAGAGTGATCTGGCATATGTCACATCTCCAGTGATAAGAGGGAGTTGGTAATATCAGTCATCCCAGAGTATACCTCAGCAAAGTTAAGGGCCTAGGGACTGGGGTCTATGGTGACTACCATGGGATGCAGTCAGTCCTAGAGCAGATCTTAGGGGTTCTGACTGCTAATCCACCTGCCTCCTAATGGTGGCAAGTGGGCTGGGTTTTCCCTGTAAATGCAGTCTTGGAGAAACATTGTCAGGGAAACACAGATCAGAAAGATAACAAACAACAGATACTTCAGCCCCTTCCTTTCTTCCCCTTGGACTTTACTCTTGACTTGGTGGGTGAATGTCTTACCTTATTTGAAGACCTTGGCAAAGAAGGAGGTGTTCAAGCTTCTCAGTAAAATAGCCACTCAAGATGTCCCCCTGGAGGAGTGAGCACTACAAAAATGATCTACCTCAGGCATATCAAAGCAGCCTGAATATTTGCATCCCCATAAAGTCATTTTGAAAAGTCATGGTACAGTCCATCCTCCCATGTCTATCTAGAGGAGACTGGATATGGTTGTTGGACCTCCAAAATGTTATCTTAGTATAAACAGTGCCAAAAAGTCCAGGAAGTTTCTATGATTCTGAATAGAAACCAGTCATTACAATTACAGAACTCATCCATTTGGACATGACATTGTTCCCAGAGAGTTCACCTAATGCATGTCCATAGTAGTTGTGTACCTCGGACTGCAGAGGTCAAAAATATTCATCTACCTGGATGACTGTCTCCTGGCTGTTTCAACCAGGCATGGTTTTATTCAGCACAGGGATCTCTACTCAGAATGTTTTCTTCCCTTAGGAACATAATGATTCTTGCAAAATATTGTTGCTACTCAGTTCATGTTTCACTACTCAATATCTGTTCCACAGATACCAGGATTTTGTGGTCATTTTATCCCAAGACAGGCTTCAGTCTTTGAGGCAGCAGTCTCTTTTTTTCTGTTAGCTGAGACTCACTGTACCTTGAAGTCTTATGGATGGACTTGGAATCGATTTATATTCTTCCATGGTAGATTTCACATTAGAGTCCTACAGTCATCTCTTCAAGTCCAGTGGTCTCAAAATGTTGCTTCTTTTCAATTATGTGTACATCTATCCAGAGCTTATCAGTATGATGTAGGGATTCCTCATGTTATTTATTTATTTGCTTTTGTTAACCAGGAAAGTCCACTGGGCTGAAATGAGCCCATTTTCAGTGGATGCCCGGGGAGAAAAGCTCCAAAAAAAAATGTACATAATTAAGAGATTATTTAGAGAGTTAATAACAGCATTTAACAATAATAACAGCACTGAACAATATACAATAGAATAATACAGGAGTTAGAAGTGACACAGTAACAAAGGAAATGTATAGCAACATTTTGTGGAAGACTCAGGTGCTTGGCAGGTATTCAATAGATCAGACAGATAATGATAATCTGCACTTACACAATTTTTAAACACCATGTGAGGCAGGGTGAGGCACACTGTGCTGTGATTAAGGGTGAGTGCACAATAGGGAGAGTGAAGAAGAGTGTGGGTATCTGACAGATGAGTCAGGTTAGTAATCAGGTGACTGAGGAATTGGGAATGGTGCAAGGGCATAGCCAATGAGAGGAGAGATGTTGGTAGAGTGATTTTTTTGAATTATAGGGCATTATTTATAGTCCATAGAGAAGGTGGAAGGGCATTCCAGAGTTTAGCTACAGTGAAAGAGTAAAGATATTGGCCTACAGGGAGTTTAGGTCTCTTAACTTGGATAAGTGATTGATTTTCAGGTCTTAGCGAACAGTTTGGTTGATAAAGAGTCAGAAGTGAAGCCAGGGCTGGCATTTGGAGGAATGATAGATGAATTTGTGTGCTGTGGCTAGTTGTATGTAAGTTAGGTTTAGTGGGAGTTCTAGTCAGTTCGGGGATTGTAATGAGTGACAGTGGTGGTAGGAATATTTTGTTCTAGTAACGAATTTAGCCAATTTTGTTATAGCAGCTCTCATTTTATTTTTTAATGACGATTGGATGTTTGTCAGAATGGGGCAACCATAGAGAAGAGAAAGTAGGAGAAAGTCTGGGCAAGTTTTTTTCTAGCAGTGTAGTTTAAAAAGTGTTTATGTCGGTAGAGGGTACCAAGTGTTTGGTGTGTTTTTCTGATGGTGTTGTGGATGTGTTGGTCAAAGGTTAAGTTGTCATCTAAGATTATGCCAAGTAACTTAGTATGGAAAACTACCTCTAAAGCAGTCTTGTTGGAGGAGAAAATGATGAAATCAGATTTATTAATGGTAGTACTATTTTGGAGCGTAAAGAGCAAGAGTTTTGTTTTATTTGCATTGAGGGCGAGGTGATTATTTGTCATCCAGGTTTCGGTAATAGAGAAAGCATTCTGGGTGATGGTCAGAAGTTCGGTTTCAGAGTTACCAGAGCAGATAATAGTAGAATCATCCGTGTATTGAACTACAGATGCATGAGTGAGAGTGGAGTGAAAGTCATTAATAAAAATACTGAACAGGAGGGGGCCTAAGATGGATCCTTGGGGAACTCAGGTAGAAATAATGAGAAAAGGAGAGAAAGAGTGCAACCATTTGGTGGATTGTTATCTGTTTGTGAGGTAACTGGTGAACCAGTTAAGGATAGGTGTGGACAAGCCAAGGTGTGAGAGCTTAGAAAGGAGGAGAGGATGGGAGATGGTGTTGAAAGCTTTAGAGAGAGATCAAGAAAGAGTAGGGAGACAAGTTTACCAACATTGTGGCTGTGGTTAACAGTGTCTAGGAAGGATAGAAGAACAGTTGTAGTACTATGCTCAGGGCGGAATCCATGATAAGCTGTGGAAAGTAGTTGGTTTTGGGATAGGTAATCCATGAGTTGAATTTGAATACATTTTTCCATTATTTTAGAAATAGGAGATAGAATGGCTATAGGGCGGAAATTTGAGATGTCTGAATTATTACTGCCTTTATGTAAGGGTATGGTATAAGATTTCTTCCAAATGGATGGTACATAGGCTTCTTGGATAGATCTATTTATAAGAATACTTATGGCGTAGCTGATGGATTTGGCAGACATTTGAAGGTATTCTGCAGGTAAACTGTCTGGGGCGGTGCTACCAGGTTTGAGTTTTAGCAGGAGTTTAGAAATAGTGGAAGTGGGGACGTGAGAGAAGGAGAAAGACTGGTAGGAAGGCTTTTCTGGGGTATGGTTTGTAGAAGGGTTGTAGTTGTGCTTGCTTTGGAGATGGAAGTAGTACTGTTGTTTTATCATTAATAACGAGACGCTTTGCTTGATTGCAGAGTTGTTTAAAAAGCTGGAGATCTATGGGGTTTTTACTATTATGCCATTTTTTCCATGCACGGTCCCTGGTATTCATAAGTTTTTTGTGTCTCTAGAAAGTCAAATTGCATGATTTGCTTTGATTCTCTTATTCCAGAGGGGGCCATTCTGTTGAGTATACTCAGGAAAGTTGAATTGAAAAATTCAACTGCTTCATTTAGAGGCAAATACTTTAGAATGCTCCAATTGATTTTGCTTAATGTTTAACTGAAGCTTATGGGGTTGAAGTTAGTTAGCCATCTAGAGGATCTGTACTGGTGCTCATGTAATGTTGAGGAGATGGCACGTGTTATATAGGCAGGCAGATGGTCACTGATATTCAGGGTAGAGTTCCTGCAGATGTAATTTTGTTGGGATCAGACACTAAGACCCAGTCAAGTAGGGTGCCTTTGTTAGTGTTATTGCTAGGCCTGGTTATGGTAGCAATGAGCTGAGTGAAGTTACAGAGGTTGATGGAAGCATTTAGAGAAGGATTTGTATGGTCTAGCCAATTTATGTTGACATCCCCTAGGATTATAGTTTCACTGTGGATATTATTTGATGTCCAGGCTAATATTTCTTCTAAGACAGAAACATTGTTGCCTGGTGGGATGTAAATGGCTATCAGGCACAGACTTTTGAAATCATTTAGTTTTAGATGTGCAATGATGAATTCAGCTGCAGAGATTTGGGGAATGGAGTTTGGGTAAGGAATGATGGTGAAAGAGTTAGGATAAAGAAGAGCAACTCCTCACCCTTTCTTATGGGGTCAATCAGACCTTAGGCAGGAGAAACCTGGAGGGAGGAACTCTGTCTTTTATATATGGTTTTAGCCATGTCTCGGTTACAGCAATTATGTTGGGTCTGGAATGTGTTATCCAGGCATGGAATTGTGGAATTTTGTTTCTGATACTTTGCATTTTAATGGTAGTGAGTTTTAGAGATTTATGAGGTTTGGGAGGTGGGAAGGTAGTTGGAGTGGGTCCTGGGTTGGGGTGGATGTCTCCACATTGGGGAAGTGTGAATGTACTTTTTGAGTGGTGTTGTTGAAGCAGTTTATAGTTAGAGTTAAATTGAGTTATGAAGAGTGTAGTTTGTAGAGTTAGCTGTGTATGTGATAGGATTGTATGTTTGAAGAATAATAATATGTTAATGTAATAAACACTAGGAGATATTGTGGAATAGGAATTGTGTTTAGGAAGCTGGATACTGTACAAGAGGTGGGTTTTGGTACTATATGAGTAGGATGTAATGGTGTAAGGTGTAGAAGTAGTATTAGACATAGTGAGAAAAAAAGAAGTGGCAATACAGTGAAGTGTATTAATGACATTGGTGAATGTTTGGCGAATATTGAAGTACCAGAATAGGATGTGGGAGAGACAGGGTTGGGAGTGATGAGTTGAAGCTGGTTGTACTACAGTTGAAAAAGGTGTTTGTTAACTGATGTAGGTGGGATGGGTTAACAGCGTGAGGCTTATGTTGATTGAGTGTTTGGGTGTGGGATGCGGGATGTAGGAGATTTTGTCCTGCAGGCTTGTCAGGTGACAGTGATCATGGATGCATTTGCCATTAGGCAAGGGGGACTTCAATGGGTGAATGGACTGGGGAACCTGACTGCCTCTGAAGTCTTGTCTACATATCAGTATACTGGAGATAATTGTGGTTCTGTTATCTTTGCAAGCTTTCCAGAACTCCTTTCCTAAGGGTGTCTTGTTTAGTCAGACAATAAGCCAGTAGTCTGCGCTTCATCGTGTAAGGAGGGGCACACAATTACCCATTGTACTATAAGGTCATTGAGTGTATGGCAGTTTGATGGAAGCTCATGTTCTGAGAAGGTCATAGGTTCATAGGAGGATTACTAGTCTAATGGCCCTAGAGTCCTTACAAGTCTACTAGCTATATTTATCTTGAGTTGCCCAATTGTCAGTATTTAGGTGAGTGAAGTTCACAGACTTAAGGGTTTATGGTAGCTAATACTGACTTCATCTGTCCAGGAGGGACATGGGCAGCACCCCAAGAGTGAATTTACAGTCACCCATCCATTGATCTAGGTTGCGTTAGAAGGTGGGTCAGGGAGGGACTCTGTTTCACATGAATTGGAAGCTTGTTCCAGAGAAATGACAGACTCTGGGAGATGTAGCTATCTTTTCAACATGACCTGTTCATGTCAGAGGATAGATTAAGATCCATTGAGCGAGTGATCCTCTTGCAGTTTGATTTACAAATGTGTAGCATTTCCATCAGGGCCGGGTGAGAGACTACCCTGTATGTCAGGAACAGATCACCCCTTCCCAACAGAATATATTGAAAGGGCTTTCAGTCTTTCTGAATAAGACTTGTTTTTTGTACCCTGTAATTTCTTGGTGAGAAACCTCTGTGGTCTCTCCAGTTGTTGCAGGTGTCTGGTGAGGTACATGCAAAAGGGACCATTGCACTCAAATATTGGTCTGATGAGTGACAACTGTAATGGAATTATAACATCCTTAAATCTAAATGTGATGGCTTTGCTTATAAGATGTGCCACATAGAATAATTTCCTTACTACTGTTGATACATGGTGGTCAAAGTTCAGATTGCTATTAACCTGAGTACCCAGATCATGTACCACTGCAGCTACACTTAGGGAGGTGCTGTCTGTGATGTAATTAGCAGGTATGTCAGCTTTTTCAAAGGAAATAATAATGCATTTTTTGCATTTAGCTTTAATCTGCGGCTTTGGCACCAATTATTTGTATGCGTTAACCCTGTCTGCAGTATATTAACTTTGATGGGGGACACGATGATTACTCCCAATTTGTGATTGTCAGCAAACTTAGTCAGCTACAGGCCATCCAAGTTTGCCTGGAGTTCTGAGAAATAAATTCTGAACAGTAAGGCCACTGGTGACTGATCTTTTGCTAGAGGTGAAGTTACCCACTGACAGTATGTGTCCTGTTGGTGAGCCATTTGGTAATGTGGGGGTTAATTCCCAACTGGGAGCATTTCTCTGTAATACCTGAGTGGTGGATCATTAGCTAACAGTTTGAGACACTCCACTGCCTCCTAACGCCCCATAAGTTGTCACTCAGTCTATTGGTGGCTAAGAGGTACCTTCATCATAGGGAGAATCCATTCTGCAACCTCTCTGCCTACCCAAGCAATTCTGATTGCCCTGGATTCTTCTCCTGCTTACCTCCTCTTGGTGTTCGGGAGATGAGTGCCCCTAACCACTGATGGATGGACAGTCCTGTGATTTTTCCCTTATTTTATAATAATCATGTTCATCCAAAAGACCAGACTACACAAGGCTAAAGTAATTCTGGTCGCACCCTACTAGCCTAGGAGGATCCCCTCTTCCTCGGCACACTTTCTTCTGGGCTGCAGTGAAGCTCTTTCTATTGAAGATGCTGCTGTCACATTGATTCAGGAAGGCTCACCTGCATCTGTATGACCTAAAGCTAACTACATGACTACTATAGTTTCAGTGATGTCAAGTCCAGTGACTTCTTTAGTTGAGTGGTCACTATCATCTCCTCTACCCAGAGGACATTTACTCAGAAGATGTACAAAGAAAAGCATGTGAGATATTGTATTTGGGACAACAATCAGGGCTTAGACCTTTTCTCAGTGCTTATTCCTCTGGTTTTGCGTTTCTTGTTAGAAAGCTTCAAGACTGGTATTAGTTATTTCAATGTAAATTCAACAGTCATTTCTAATTTTCATGTAGGGCATGGCTCATCTTCCTTAACTTCTCCAAAGGTATGAAAAACCTTTCTTTGAGGCTTGTTCCAGCTTAGTCCACCACTAACAGACTTTGCTCCCCCGGGGATATTTATTTTATTTTGGAGAATTGGACCCTTCCCCCTTTCAAGCCAGCAGCAGCAGCTGAGCTAAAGTTGTTTTCTTGGAGAACTCTTTTTCTGGTGGCCATTACTTCTGGTGAAAGACGGTCGTAACTTCAGACTGTTTCTATCAAACTTTCTAACCTGATTTTTTCATAAAGAGAGAGTTGCTCTCAGTCCATTCTTTGTGCTCAGAGTGGCCACATACATCATTTTGAATCAACTGAATAACTTTCCTGTTTTCTTTTCTGCCTTAGTAATCAGGGAGGGTATCTCTTTCACTGTATGGCTGTTCAAAGACAATTGTGATATTATTTAAATAGAGCTGAACCCTAGCTGAGGAATGATTATCTTTTTATATCCTTTGCTAAAACATGGCTAGACAGGTAAGGTTATGAAACAGACTGTTTCCAGGAAGGTGATTAACTGTATTTACTTTTGCAGATTTCTTTAAAAACATGATGCCCCAAACCTGAAACTCACTGTTACATCTATAAAGTGATGTTTTGTGGGAACATCACTCTCTTGCATCACTTAATATGGGGGATTATGTCCTTAATACCTCTGCTACCTATATATACTAATTCCAACATGTATTTTGGAATAGCTGGAATGCTCTAACATATCACAAATGTGGTTTTAGTGTGTGTATATATATATATATATATATATATATATATATATATATATATATATATATATATTACCCCTATGTGTACACTTTTAGTTCCCCTATGATGGGTATTGCAAATTCAGTGCTCAGGATTTTATCAGGTATCCTTATTTTTGCTACAATAAGTATGGGAAGAAACATCCTGCATTCCCTAATTCTCATTTTGTTAAGTCAGATGACAGTTCTGCACCCTTTTTCCATAGTACCATCTTGGATGAGAGTTGTGCTACTGCTACATGATCATCTTTGAACACCTTTGTGAGGCATTATAAGCTGGTAGTCATCTTCAAGTCCAGGTCATCCTTTACAGCCACTATTGTGAGAGGCATGGTCCCTTAGAGTGACCACCAAGAGTTTATCTAGGAGTCTGTCCAAAGGGTTAATGAAGATGGATATCTTCTTATCAGATATGAAAATTATGGGTCATTAGTATAACATTAGACCTGTAAGAAGGTCCCTCTTCAACAGCAAATTATCCCCCAAACACATGCCTGCCTGGTTTCTAATTCTTCATGCAGTCCTCTTTCTTGGGTACTTTATTTCAGCATTTTGCTGCAAGCAGAACTAGAAAGAGGTAGTTATATTGTGCTTTGTGGTAAAGAGGAGGCAGGTATGGCAACCTGAGAAAGTTTTATTTGTATAGTGATCCTAACAGCTAATAAATAATCCACAAGATTTACTAAAGCTAGATCTTCTTACAGATATATCATTATGGTAATCACCAATGACTTACTTTGTGCACACGAATCTCATAATTACTATGTGTATATGTTGATGTTTTAATACAGATTTTTCCAACAGTTTATTTTTTCTCCTTTAATGTGCATGTGAATAACTTTTCTTACTATTTTTGGATTATTTTACCTTTAAGGACACATAATTTAGTATGGAGTGGTTTGAATTGTCAGTGATTACCTCACTATTAAATGCCACCATGCTCGACGGCAAAGTGTGGCTGCAGGGTGAGAGTACAAATTAAACTGATCTCTGTTCATCATGCCTTGTTTGTTACTTTTCCTTGTGGCCTATAAGTCACTAAAGATTTAATGCATTTCCTGTAAGTAAAGACGATCTGCAGCATACTTGTTCTCCCAATAGCTAGTGCTTTCTCTTATTCTGATTTCTTTTGCTGGACCATATTAAAGACTTCAGGCATTATCTGAAAATATATAGCATTGCATATTATTTCAAAAATAGCTTATACATTTGTTGACATTATTGAAGGCCAGTTGAGCTTACTTTATTTTTCTTCATTATGGTACTAGACAGGCATACTAAAATAATGGTCTATTTTTCAGAAATCACTTGCATGAGTAGCAGAGTGAAAGTAAGCGACTTGCTTACACAGACAGACACCTGTTGTACAGTCATGGATAAGATTCACAACCAGATGACCTATGAGGTAGTGACTGAAAAGAAAGGGAGAAAGTCTTGTATAAGATGAGAGAGGAATAGAACAAGGAATTCAAGACTGAAATAATCCAAGAGGAATTGAAGGAAATATGGAAACTGATAAAGGGTTAAAAACCTCATAAAATAATGTCCTTTCAATGAACTTTGTAGACAGGTAACAATGCATATCAAGCTGGCTAGAAAAAAAAGGTCACGGTAGAAGCAAAGTGCTACCATTAGGGGCAAGGAAAGGCTGGATAGTTACATAGTTTTGGAAGATCCTGCTGGTTACAAAAACTTGGAAAACCTATAGACATACAGAGAGAGAGATGTAATGAACTTTCATATAACTGTAGGTCTTTGCTGTTAGATCTGTCTCTGGAGATAGTTGGGACTTATCCAGAGGAGTAACTCTGCCACAAGCACTAAACACTGAAAACTGGAAAGGGTTGATATATATATATATATATATATATATATATATATATATATATATATATATGTATATATATATATAGAGAGAGAGAGAGAGTTTCAAATAGACTGAGGTATCAGGTTTGCAACATAGTGTTCTTAACCACACTGTTAGCTGTCACCTGATATATATATCACTGGCTTACTTTTGGATACCCATACATAAAAACAGTGTTGTGAAAGTCTTGGCAAACTAATCTGAGTTTCAGAGGCCATGGTTGCATATGTTATTGTCTTGTAGCAGCAAACCCCAATAAATCTTGGAAAAATTGCACTAATATAAGAGATGGAGTATAATAAGGGGTTGCTAGACAGACTTCCTTGTGTCCTTGGAAACAGTAGTACATTTCACATTACAGAGGCTAGTCTAGGTCCTACACCAATTCATGGGTACAGAGTAAACTATAATTATCAGTTCTGCAAAGAGCATGTGAAAATACTATGAACCTGGGGGACAAGGAAGCAGTAAATCCTTGCTGGCCACAGAAAATATAAGCATATGAGTAAGAATGTGGCCGCAATACAAGGAAGGCCAGATTTGACAATGTTTAATGGTGTGTTCTTGGACCACTTCTTTTAAAAATGAAAATAAACATATAGTGGAAATAAAATTTGCTCAGCAAAATAAATTTATATATGCATTTATGTTCAAGGCTTGTATGTTGTCAATAGTTTAGCAAGCAGATAGTAGAGAACATATTATGCTATATAATTTACATTACCGAACAGTTCTTCAGTTGCTGTTGCTTTATGTGTTTATGTCATACTGTACAGCATTCCACAGATTTCCAATGTTGCATTTTATGCTATCTTCTCGCCTGCATACATTGTTTCAAAACTGATAATTTTAACATAAGGTCACTTGACTTCAAAACAGTATGATTATTTGTATACAGAAGTGATTTGATGCATGCTTTTTCTGGAATGAGTGCTACTTGCATTGTCACTTAAAAGCTGAACTAACTTGCATTATTTTCCATAATTCCTGATCTTCCTTCATTTGTTGTACTTAACTGTTTTTTTTTGCCTTGTTTAGTATGAATGTTAATGCTTTACATTAAGTACTTTAAATGTTTACGTTACGAAACTAAATTTGTTTCCATTTGGGTATAAATTATTTTCACATTGGGGGGTACTGGATTATAAGTGTTTATTAGACATGCAGTCCAGGAGACCTTGAAGAGCCAAACCTGAATTCCCTAGAACATTATCTGGTTAAATGACTTGTTCAGTCACGTGGTAAGCAGGTGCAGGCTGATGGAATCAATTCCCGAACTATAGGAAACAGCTCATAGCTTTACTCCTGTATGCTAACTGCGTGGGTTGTGCTGCGTTGAAGGTATTACAGCTATACATAGTAGTAGGTCGTTTGTTTTATTATGTTTCCTTTGGCTTTTTTCCAAATCTTTCTGTATGTACGTTTTGACATTGTTGTGATGACTGACTTGTTATTTTTAGATTCATGAAAAAGGATTATTTTCAAATCTGTCATCTCCCATCATGACCCCATTCCCATTATCACTGCGGAGTAGAAAGCATTACAGATAAATGTCCATAACATACTGGAACTAATAAGTATTATTATAGCAACCAGTTCCTTAGTTTTCTACCATTAAAACAGAGTATTTCATTCTTTCAAGTGGACTACCAGTTTTTGTAGTATTTGCATACAAATTCAGAACACAAATATCAGTTTTGTTATTAACCACCTGCTAATATATGAACTTATTAAAACAGGTTTCAGTGACTACTACTTTGCTTGACTTTTCAATTCATTCCTTTCCCCTCAAATACATACTTTGATGGTTTTCTACGCAGTTCTGCTAATGGACCTCTTCGGTTCTCAGTATTCCTTAACTCTATTGGTTTTGATCATTCAAAGCTTTAATCAGTTTTATACACAGTAAGCCACCTGGTCTTCACTAAAACCTTACATTGACTTAACAATAGCAACTTAAAAAATGAATCCCATATTAATATTGACTAAACAAAGACCCAGATTCTGGAGTCTCAGCTAAACTTCCCACACTGTCTCAGTCATCATATTTTGCCAGACAGAGTGGTGAAACAACTCTCCCTGAAGATGACACAGTAGACGCAAAGATACTGCAGCAATTCAGAAGTTTTTAAATAAGCAAAATAATTTGAGCAAGTAAATACTTAAAATCCTGTTGGCAGATGGTATATGTGTTTAAATATCTAGAAATAAACTGATCAATAACCTTTTACACCTATATTGATGATCTCTGCACCAAAAAGTGTTTGGCAAATCCATGTCTCCAACAGCACTATTAAATTAATATCCCCTCCTCATTCCTCAGCTGAATTATAAACTCCCTGTTGCTCCTACTTCATCTTTCTCCAAAATGGCTAGGCTGTCTAACAGGGTTTGCTACTAATGGCATTACATACCTAAATAAGAGTACTGCTCTATCTTTTTTGGCAAGGTGAGGGTGGCTTTCTGTGGTTTAGAGGGCTGAGTGTCTTCTCACTACTTGTATTACTCAGCATTACCACAGACTTGGGGTTCTCCTTGTATACTCTTTACATTTGACCATAACCACTGTTAAGCTTTGTATTTTCTTTCAGAATACTATCTGCCTCTGTTGCCTTTTTATCTGTGAGCAAGACCCTTTTTTTTCCCTTTGTTAACCGGGTAAGATCATTGGATACTAGTGTCCCTTTTTGGGGTGACCTGGGAGCACTGTTTGGTTAAGTTACTCAGTATCAAAAGTAGACAAATGGAGGCTGACAAAAGCAAACATTGAACAACTGGAAGCAGCTCGTTAACAGCTCATAGCCTTAAGCCTCTGCTTTAACTGATTTACTGCCAGGTCTTCTTCATACTCAAAAAAATAAATAAATAAATAATCAGGAACATCCTGTGTAACTATGTGAGAGCTGGTAGAGGGTGAAAGTTCCTATCTACAGTACAGGTGACTCATATTTGAGTAACATCAGAGATCAGGGACAGCTGGCCACAGGAGGGTATGGGATGGAGAGACTAATGGCTTGTCTCATTCCTTGGAAGGAGGAGGTCAGGGCAGTAACCTTGCTTTTTCTTCCACTGATATAGCTTTCTCCAGATCCCCAGTAAAACTCCCCATTGGCACAGCTATAGAGTTGAGATCTCAGCTGAGTGACCAAGCCAAGACCTCTAGCACCATCTCTGTCCAACCATTGTTTTGTGTCCCTGCCCAAGTAGCTGACACACACACACACACACACACACACACACACACACACACACACACACACACACACACACACACACACACACACACACACACACACACACACACACACACACACACACACACACACACACACACTCTTTGAAGTTTGATTTACACATACACACACACACGGGATAGTCTGGCACAGGTTTACAAGCTATGCCCCCTTCTGCCCAGACTATAAGGTAGTTACCACTGCCACCAGTCACTCCTTATCAGCTACTTTGGGCCCTTAACAAAGGATGCCCAATTTTACTGTGTAATATTAATACTAATATAAATGGTAGTTTCACCAAGAGCAAGGCTATTTGGTGTGGCTCACACAGTGTCACCAAATAAATATGCAAGTACTCTCAAAACTTAAATATCTCTACACAGATCAGCCACAATGAAAGGTTTAAATACATTTAATAATAAATAATAAAAGAACAAGACAATACTAAATATATATTCACAGTGGTATCAGAGTTCAAAACCACAGGAAATATTTAAAATAACATTGCAGTACAGGCTCACGCATATAAAGAAAAACATCTAAACTAAGCTTCACTGTATTCCTGACTAAATCTAGAAGAGTTACTATACCCTAGCAACTTATTTAATTAGAGCAAGGCAGATGATCTGGTGAATGATTCTTCTTGTTAGGTTTAAGACAGAATACAGAATGTTCTGTCTCACTAAGAGACTTCTCAAAATAATATCTAAAAATTTACTGCTGGGATAGCTTACAGAATGGCATCACTTCTTGCCATCTGACTTCTAGTTCCCAGCCAAAACCCCCACTGCTGGATTCTGGCAGTATTTAGTACCTACCTGTGAAAATACCCAGACAAGGGCTTTTGCTCAGATTTTTGGCAGGTAATGGAAGTCATAAAACAGTTGCATTCCTTAATGCTTCCAGACTAGCAATTAGTTCATCCCAAAGGCAATACAGAAAGATTCATAGTACAGACTTTGTGTCTCTGGCTGCATTGAAGCATCTTTATGGCTTAGCCTATAAAGTTATTTAATTTCAGATATTTTTCTAAAGTTTGCTGGACTGAGGTTAACCCTCTGGTTTCCGCTGTTAACATATGCATTTAAACAGTTACAATAGTGCAGGTACATTGTTGTTCTCTTCCAGTAAGGCACACTGTGGATACATTTTAAGCACAAGCACTTTACAAATACCTTTTCAACACAAACATCTGTACAAAGCAGTTTGATATACACATGACATACAGTTCTAATACATTTGTAACACAAACATCTTGTATAAATTAGTTTGATATTCACAAATGACATATAATTATTTACAAAATTTCTAGCTGTGCTGGCAGTACATCCTTACCTCACAGCCTTGATCAGCCACAGTACGATGACTCAGGTCCTGGTCTCCCAATCTTTTCTTCATTATAAGGATTTCATAGAGGCAATAAGGACTGTATAGGACTTAACTGGCTAAGATCAATCTCACAAGGCCAGCTTCAGTGATTGGAAGCATCACCACCATTATCACTATGAACAACAACAACACAACCTTACAGAAGAACCACTCTTGACCCTAATGCATTCTTAGTGAATCGAGGAAACAGTTTGACAACAAAATGGTGTCACTGCTTCCCTCACAAGCTCTCTGTATTCTAACTATATAACTGTTCTGGAATATTGCTCACATACCAGACTCGTACTAAATCTGCACTACTTTGATGCTGTCTGTTGAAGTATTAGTCCACTTTAAATACCCTCCTGCCCTATTTCTTCTGCTGCCTGTTCTTCTTCCTTGTCCTTTTCTTTGTTCCTGTGCATTAACATACAAATCAGTGAGCTCATGAGTGTTCCTGGTCAGCCTCACTGGGACTAGTGCTTTACAGGTAAGCAGTGTATGGTGGGTTGTATAACTTACACACACTTGCATATTATATTAATTGCTTTTTTGCATATTTGTTGTTATTAATTTAGACTTTGATGAATGCTTCACGTTGGATAGTAAATAATTTATAACATGTCTTAAATGGTTTACTATCAAAATGTGGAATGACACATACTCGGATTCCACATATGTGGAATCACTTGATCGAGTGGAACAAACTGCAAACCGAGATACTCTGAAAAAAGTAAACTGAAAGTCAAGAGCAGATTCAGTGTTGTGGAATCGCACTTTAGAGGTTGACATTTTGATTGGGGAACACAGTATAGTGCATATCAGGAAGTTTGCCCTTGTCTTTACTCTAGTGTGATCTCAGAGTTGTTATAGTTAATGTACAGGGGGTGTGTTGGGCGCAGTGGTGTTTGTCGCCCTGCAAAAATATAAACTGAAACATGTAAAGTAGTTTTACACTATTGTCATTTAAAAAAACCTAAATTAACATTGTTTTAGTGCAGCAGCACAGTATGTCGTGGGCTACAGTTTTAATGAATGTTGGAGGTTTCGAACATGTTAGAATGCTGGACATCACTTTAGTCATCTTCTGCATTTTGTCAATATGACACTGCAAATTTCAACCTAATGAATCACTTAAGTGATTCAAAAAAGTTGTGACTTTCAACATTTTGATAGTAAACCATCTTAAATATTATAGCATGGTGCTGAATGTCAGCCTCAGATTACAACCGTAGCTATATAATATTTATGAGCTGTTACTAGTATAAATATTGCACAGACAGCAATTAATATAAATATTGAACAGAACACACTTGACATTTCTTGTGTAATAAATAGTATGATGCACACTATAAGTATCATAGTATGTTACTGGGTACTAAGTGATAAATTCAGTCATTGCTATTAAGTTGAATGCTATTTTTTATTTTATATCTGTAACTTGTGTATCTTATTATTGACTGATTATTCTTGTATATGGAAAAAGAACATGGGTCAGAATTCCAAATTGTGAAATTCTGTAATTGGAAGGGCAAACAATGGGAAAATATTTGACAACTATTATCTCTATGACTGAGATAAGTCAGTATGCTCCCTCTTACGAATCTTATACATGTGTAGCTGTAGTTCAAAGATCAGGATAAAACCCCCTCGATTCAGCTTTTCATCTGAAAAAGTCCATCATTCAGAATCCCATGCCATTCTCTTTCAGTGAGTTCCCTTGTTGTTCTCTGTTGTAACTTCCATGACTGATTAGATTTTGAAAAGAATAGCTCATCTGCCAGGGTATATATGAAGTAAAAATGTGTGATAGTACTTGCATGTTTATGACCTTTATTTCACTCTGCAGTAGTGGATAAAGCTCTGAGAATTTCTTTTACCCTATCTTTTCTATTCAAATCTAACAAGGAGATTCTGACTAATCAGAGCTCAAAGGTCTGAAGTTTCCTCTTGATGTTTAATTTGTGCTTTTGTAGTGGTCTATATTAGAACATTCAAAGTTTCAAAACTTCAAATGTTCTAATATCGAACCCTATTCAGCGAAAGCTGAAAACATCGAACATACAGAACAGTTTTTTTTTCCTAGGGAAAAAATTTGCTGTTCCAAAACACATATGCACAACACAAGCACACCAAACAAACAGCAATCCACACACATGCACCTAAAATCTTACACTTAACCCTACACAAAATTATACACACACCACTAACTATCCACTTACCTTAACCCAAACCCTAAGGTCCATCATTATCACACACTCACCTCACCCGTGCCCTAACCCTAACTAACCTACCCCGTCCTAACCTTCACGTCCACACAATTGCACACTTACCTGACCCCCACCCTAACCCTAACACTCCTAACCCGTCCTAATCCTCATGTCCACACAATCGCACAAATACCTAACCCACGCCCTAACCCTAACCCACCCTAACCCTCATGTCCACACAAGCGCACACATACCTAACCTGCACCCTAACCCTAACTAACCTAACCTGCACTCAGTCGCACACTTAACTGAACCCGACCCGTTACTTTCCACCACAGCACTGAAAATACCGAAGCAACAGAAACAGTCAATCAAATTCTTTCCCTAGGAAAAAATTCGGTTTTCTGTTGCTTCGATATTTTCAGCTTTTGCTGAATAGGGTTTGATATTAGAACATTCAAAGTTTTGAAACTTCGATGTTCTAATATAGACCCCTTTTGTAGAGCTTGCATGTTTTACTTAAGTCTCTGTGGATTTCCTCCCATTTCCCAGAGACTTGCTGTTAATTATATATATATATATATATATATATATATATATATATATATATATATATATCTATATATATATGCATATATATATATATATATATATATATATATATATATATATATATATATATATATATATTTATATGGGTTTACTTTCATTCATCAAATTTACATTTACCTGAACCACTAAAACGCCAAATGATTTCAAAGAATCATTATTATATCGAAGCAACAAATCACCAATATTTTTCTCAGGCAAACAAACCACTTGGCCACCAGGACAAAAAAAAAATGGACACAAATTAAACCCATTAAAGTGGGGGCTGTGCCCCCCCCCATAACTCCCCTAACTAAATATACCAGCTCCGAGATTGCACTACATTGGGGAAAAAGGCAAAGTTCACCCCGGTGGCTAAGTGGTTCTTTTCCCTGAGAAAAATATTGGAGATTTGTTGCTTCAATATAATAAGGATTCATCAAAGTCATCTCACATTTAGTTGTTCGAGTAAGTGTAAATGTGATGAATGAAAGTAGACCCATATATATATATATATATATATATATATATATATATATATATATATATATATATATATATATATATATATATATATATATATATATATATATATATATATATATATATATATATATATATATATATATATATATATATATATATATATATATATATATATATATATATATACTTGTTCAATTATACCCATATATAGTGGATATAAAAAGTTTACACACCCCTGTTAAAATGTCAGGTTATTGTGGTATAAAAACTGAGACCACAATAAATCATTTCAAAACTTTTGCCACCTTTAATGTGACCTATAACCTGTACAATTCAATTGAAAAACAAACAAATCTGTTAGGGGAAAAATATAAAAAAATAAAAGTACAATATGCTGGTTGCATAAGTGTGCACACCCTTAAACTAATACTTTGTTGTGTGTGCATACCCTTAAACTAATAGTTTGTTGAAGCACCTTTTGATTTAATTACAGCATTCAGTCTTCTTGGGTACACATCTGCCATCAATTAAAGAGACTCTGATTAACCCCAAATAAAGTTCAGCTGTCCTAGTAGGATTTTCCTGACATTTACTCAGTTAATTGCTTCAGCAAAAGCCTTTGTTTGAAGAGTGCTTACAAAGCATCAAAGGGATCTCATTGTTGAAAGGTATCAGTCAGGAAAAGGGTACAAAAAAATTTCCACACCATTGGATATACCATTGAACACAGTAAAGACAGTCATCAAAAAGTGGAGAAAATATGGGACAACAGTGACGTTGCAAAAAACTGGACATTCCTCCAAAATTGATGAAAAGACAAGATGAAAACTGGTCAGGGAGGTTGCCAAGAGACCTACAGCAACACTGAAGGAGCTGCAGGAATTTCTGGCAAGTACTGGTTGTGTGCTACATGTGACAACAATCTCCCTTATTCTCCATATGTCTGGACTATGGGGTAGGGTTGCAAGATGGAAGCCTTTTCATACACAGAAAACCACCCAGACCCAGCTAAAATTTGCAAAACAATATATCAAGTCTCCCAAAATCATGTGAAAAAATGTGTTATGGTCTGATGAGACCAAAGGCTGAATTTTTTGGCCACAGTTCCAAAAGTGTAATGTACACAATCACCCAATGAGTAAACCAGCCAGCAATGAATAAAAGTCCAAGTAAAACAAAACACAGTATTGCAGCAGGAAGCACATCAGACATAAAATGTCCTCCAAGACTCGTAGAAAAATTAAATACTTTTAATAAAATACTTGCAAGTCGGTAAGCGTTTTCACCAAGTAAATATTGGCTTCATCGGAACATAATGATAATAAAACACACAGCCATACACTATATAGTCATATGATCCATTAAAACAATTCAAATTCACCAGTAGCAAATTCTACATCAGTATTAATTTACATATATCAGTTGCTTTCAATTACTTTTCATATGACATCATATGTTAAAGGAGAAACTCCCCTTTCAATGTATATGCTGCAATCAAAAAGTTACATCTAAACATGGTGCCTTGTAAATTGAACCAAGCTGACTGGCAAAACATATTCTATCTCGGTAGTCCCCTCTTATCAAGTAACGGTTTAATCGAAATTGTACTATTTAAATCTGATCCTTTATCTGCTCTCAGCTTAAGGATCCATCTAAGTTCAGCTTCACTAGTTCTGTTTTCAATATTACCCATTCTAGGACCAACTTGCAGCATTTGTATAACTTTAAACCTAAAATGATAAACATGATCACTAGCTGCCACATATCTAGCAAGTGCATTTGTGCTGTTGCCTGTTCTAATGCTGTATAAATGTTCCCTTATGCGCTCTTTTCAGGGTGCGATCTGTCTTCCCGACATAAATTTTTTTACAACATTCACACTATGCTAAGTACACTAAATACTTTGTAACACAAGTTGCCCTTCCACTAAATGTATACCTTCTATTAAAGTCTGGATGCATAAAAGTGCTATCACTATCTATAAAACCACAAAAGTTGCAGGAACCAAATGGGTATGTCCCATATTGTTTATCATATACTGTCTTGTCTTTGTCTGGATAACATATCATTTTAAGCGACTTAAATTTCCTATATCCAAACATGGGAGTGTCCCCTACCACTCTATTGATCTTGCCATCCATCATTAAAAGGTCCCAATTGTTCTGAAATACTTTAACTGAATCAACGTTACTTGTGTAAGCCATTGAAACTTTGACTTTTCGCATGGAATCATGCAACATTTCAGTCCCTCCTATAGCTTCACATGAGTCATGAGGGGAAGACAAATATGGTTTAGCTTGCCCATTCCTCATAGAATCGACATCTATCAAAATAGGGTTCACCTCGCTATCCCTATAGCCTCAGAGACTCGTTAAGTGTTTCACAACCACCCTTGTAATCCAGATCAATATTGTGTAACCTAGAAACTTTCATACATTGACCTTTTATTATGTTATTAAATACCCTTCTAGGGTGCATACTTTTCCTATGAAATATTGAATTTCTGTAACACTCCTTTTAAACAGTTAGTGTATAGTCAGGACACTTATTTATTAATACATCAAGAAATTCCATAGATGTGCATGACCATTTATATGTGAATCTCAGAAAGACATTAGATTCATGCAATTTCAAAACAAATTGTTGTAAATCCTCTGAGGTACCGCCCCATAGCAAAAAATGTTATCTACAAAGCAATGATAAAAGAGCACATGCTGTAGGTATAATTTCATTCTAAACACCTCCTCCAACTCCTACTGCACCATTACTGCATTGGTGTAACTGTTCGCACAGCATGTCCCCATTGCCACACCGTGCTTCTGTTTATAATAACAGTTGTCAAACAGAAATATATTTTTATTAAGTACCATATCCATAAAGTCACAAACCAATTCTTTCAACCTGTGTTCATATTCACTATGATCATTCAGGTACCTACATAAATATTCTACCCCTTCAATGTACGGTATTGTTGTAAACAGAGATACCACATCCAGGGTAACTAACATATAATCACATATTCGATCATGCCCTTCCATGAATCCATAGAGATCCTGTAAAAAATGTTTACTGTCTCTTAGCACAGTCTCTGACTCTAAAATGCTCCTCAATGAATACGTATCACCCAGTATACCTATGTTTCAGGGATAACCTAAGGTACATAAGGACTCTAGGATACTCCCGTTCAGACCAATAGTAGCTAGGAAAGGATGGGTTACTGAACCCTTTTCCGTATTCAATGAGACGCATGTTAGACCAGTTTTGGATAAGTCAGAGACTGTGCTAAGAGACACTAAACATGAAGCACTAAGCAATGGCAGAGAGAGGTCTGTAAGTATTGTTTCATTTAGTGGATAGCAAATTATTAAATAAAATAAAATGCAAGTTTTCATTTAAATAAAATGCTTCCTCTGTGGAGGGCTAGAGGGTAGTGTATTACATAGGTTCATAGGTGTGTACTAGGCTAATGGCCCTGGAGCCTTTACAAGCCTAGCCCATAGGATTACCCTGGCATCATACCACCTGACCTTAGTTCCCATTGCCTCTGTCGAGTAGAGCCACTGGAGTGATCCCCGAAGTGAATTTTCTATTTCCCAACCACTCATCAAGAGTTCTCTTGAAGAGGGCCAGTGAGGTGCTCTGTTTGATATGTATGGGAAATCTATTCCATAGCATGGACAATCTCTGGGTTATGAACCTGTTCCTCCAGCACCTTCTTTTGATTGTGGCAATGAGGTTGAGATCTCTGGAGTGTGTGGTGTGGTGTGGAGGGGTTGGTATTTCTGTAGATGTAGGCGATATGAGACAGAGAATAGTTGGAGTTTTTTGTGCCTGTCCATATACGAAAAGTGTTTAAGGCCTATGATCCCCTTTGTGAGGTACTTTTGTGGCCTCTCCAGTTGTTGCAGGTGTCTAGTGAGGTACATGCCAAATGGGGCACTGTACTCAATGATTGGCCTAATGAGGGAAGAGTAGAGGGAGACAATGACCTCTTTCTTCCTGGATGCAAAACCTTAATAATGAAATGTGCCACATAGGACTTTCTGACCACGGTGGCAGTGTGGTGGTCAAAAGAGAGGTTGCTGTCAGCCTGTGTTCCCAGATCTCTTATAACGCCTTCTGTGTTCAGTGGACTACCATAGATGTGGTAATTCATGGGAACTGGGTTTTTCCCAAAGGGGATGGCGACACATTTTTTGGCATTGAGTTTAAGGCCAGGGTTCTGACACCAGTTGTTGGTCTCAGTGAGGCCTTTCTGTAGGATGTCAACATCACTTGGGGAGTTAATAATGGCTCCCAACTTGCAAACATCTACGAACTTTGACAGCCAGAGTCTGTTTGTGTTGGACTGGACTTCTGAGAAGTAGATACCAAACAGGAGAGGACCAAGGACAGATCCCTGTGGGACTCCACTCATGACTGGTTGGCAGTCTGACTGGAAGTCAAGTACTTTCACACTGTGGGTTCTATCTGTGAGCCAGTTTGCAACCCACTTAGTGATATAGGGGTTGATACTTAATTTAGTGAGTTTTTCTATGATTCCTGAGTGGGGAATGATATCAAAGGCCTTGGCCAGATCAAGGTAGGCTGTATGAACCACCTTGCTTTCATCCACAGCTCTGGTGACTGACTCAAAGAAGGTGGCGAAGTTGAATAGGCATGATCTACCCTTCACAAAACCAAACTGTATGGGATCCAGAGTTTGGAGATTCCCTATATCCTTGTTTATTAGGCCCACGATGATGCATTCCATAACTTTACATATCAGACTTATCAGGCTAATGGGGCAATAGTTCCCATGGTCTGTAGTCGTTCCTCCTTTGTGGAGTGGGATGACTATAGCAATGCACCATTCAGTAGGGATAAACCCTGAAGCTGTGATTGAACAGGGCACACAGGTGAGGTGCCAGTTCACTCTGTAGTTAATGTAGAACACAGCCAGGGATATTGTCAGGTCCCAGCTGTGTGAAATCCTGGGAAGCTGCTGATTTCAACCTTCAACCCTTCATTCATATCACATAAAGCATTTATCCATCCTGTATCTCCTGTTGGGAAATAAACAAATGTAAGAAGAAAAACAGCAGTACTTGTGTGATCCAATACTCTAAGGAGCAAATCAGAACGGTTTGTTCAGAAATGGCCATATGGGTAGAATGTAGAGTGATGTCCAACAGTAATAAAAGCCAGTTATCTCTCTCTCCCCCTGTCTGGAACCAAATATCCCTTCTTAGCTAGTATCCATAAAAATATAAAACAGAATATGATAGAATTCAACCAATACTTTAATAACTATATAATCATTTAGTAATGCTTTTGTATAGACCATATCCATTTCTGAACAAAAATCCTGGGACTTGGCATCAGCAGCTGTATGCAATTCCAGACAGGCATAGAAAACCAGCCTGCAAGAAGAAATGCACCATTATTCAGGAAGAGAAAAAAATCCATAGATAGATTCCTGGATAGATGAATAGTAGATTTCCAAATTTGGGCTCCACAGGATGAGAAAGCATAAGAAGTGCTTGTGAGTGATAATCTGGGGTGCTCACAAGAAAAGGAGAATGATGCAGATGACAGCAGGGTTGTTGTGCAAATTTTAAAATAATTTTTTTCTGTGAAGGGGTAGGCAGTAATTTAAATATAGCAGTTTACAAATAAGGGATGTTACAATACATTTTACTTTGAAGTGAACAGGTAGGCAAAAAAGAGATTAATCTGAGGAAGTTATGGAGGGTACCAGGACGAAAGAGCTAGTATCTCACTTTATTTAATGATATTTTTATTGTTTTTAAGTGCGAGTTTGTTAATAAACCTACTAATGGAAGTTTTATCTATGCTGGACTTGCTGCTGCTTTTTCTACTGGTCGTTCACCATTTTGTTGAATTACTGGTTTGTGAACAGGAAGGCAGGAGGCCTTCTTCAATGTAAAACAGTGATGCTCTTTCCCTTGCTGGAGGAAGTCAAGAAGGGCTATCTGAACATGATGTTTCCCTAATGGAAGAGTGGATTCCAAAGTATGCAAGAGGATACTTTTACCTTACTTCAAGCCATATGTCACACAGAACCAGGGACAACTGTATTGTAGACACTTGTCCTTAGTGCAGGCAAAGAATAGGAGTAGAGTGTGCTGAAAGCAAAATACATAAACATTACAGGTAACTGGTGTTTAATTTTCTTACCATGTTGAAATAGGGCCAGCTAGAATTTTCTGTTGGGACCTTTGCAGTCTCTGTTACTGCACTGTACTGCACATTATTTATCTTCCACGTTTTTGGTTATGTAACATTCTCTCACCTACTCTGGTGTCCAGCTTCAGGGTTTCTCTGGCTCATGGAGCATGGCTAAGATCTGGAATAGAAGTAATCACACACTGATCTAGGGCATTGTCTCTGAAGTCACTGCTGTAAGAAAGCTGCGTCTATCTGCACTTGGACACCTGTGTGTTTTAGGAGAAGCTTCATGTTTCATCTAGGATCACCTGATGTTCATGCTTATCTTTCATCTATTAAATAATTCTTTACAAAACATTCCTTATTCTGTTAGTTCAGCAGTTCAGTGGTTAAAGGACAACATGTAAAGAACACTACAAACTACTATAAGGCTGTGTTTTTTTCAGAATGAGAGCTGGCTTCATTTTTAGCAATCACTGAACTTCAGCTTTGCACAGGAACTCAGCTGCAGAGAAACCCTTTCTCAGTTCTAGTTAAAGATGTTTACAACCTGGGGCTTTGTTATTTGCTTGCTTGAAATCAGTCTTGTGATGCTGTGGTATAATATTTGGCTAACTTTCAGTGCTGCTTCCTGTTTTGCTGTGGTAGCAGGCATTTTTGACTTATTTCCATCTTATTTTTGTTCTTTGGGTGCAGCTGTTTTCTGATGACTAACTACCGTGGATGATTTACATCAGTGCTCTGTTCACTTATTAGAAATTGTATTTTCCAGTGTTTTATATTTATGTCATGGCTTTGATATTTGGCAGCTAGAGCCAACTTCTGTTCCATCTAAGTGACAGTTTTTTTATTACTGTGTTATTGATTGTATTGGCTCTTAGAGGAGCTGACCAGGAATTAAACATATAAGAGACCAGGAATTCAATGCCGTTTTCTAATTTCCTTTTACCTACTTGGCCTGGAAACAGCAAGGAGAACAGTAACTTGTTGGATTATTTAACCAGCGATTTGATACGTTTTTACTGATTTTACCAAGCACTACTATGACTAGCACACTTGTTCTAGGTGTATAATAGACTTGTACATAGCATTTAGTAACTGACAGTGTATATAGCTTTGCTTAATATTTCATCTTAACGGTCCTGTCCTCAGATTAATTTGGGTTGAGGTCTGGACAAATAATAATGATTTGGACTAACGACATGCCTTCTTGTAGTTATTAGGTTTATTTTATATATACACACACACACATATATATATATATATATATATATATATATATATATATATATATATATATATATCTTAAACTGCAATTTAACACTGTGCTGTTACTGTTTTAGTAGACTTTATGTTAGCTAGCACATTTTTGTGCAGCTACATTTTTATCTGTATATGCTACAGACTTGTCTGATTGCAAAATTATATTTTATGTATATACTCTCTCTCACACACATACCACACACACACACACACACACACAAACACACACACACACACACACACAAACCAACATGTACACCGACACATACACATAAATGTGTATACTCACAAACACTCGCACCCGTCCACATTCCCGCACACTTGCAGATATCACCTGAGAATGTTGCCATACTAATTTAGCCTATTTTTTATATACTTCTCCCACCCCTTTGCCTGCTGACCATCATAAGTTCCCTGTTTGGTCACTCTAACATGCAATCAACAGTGTATCCCCAAAGTGAGTATGATTTCCTTGTGCCTACTTCACTGCACCCTCATAGTCTCCATCCAACGGTTAGGGGTGCCACTGTTTCAATGACCTGATATTCTGGCTTCTTTGCCTCAAGCTGGGCCATCGATGTTTATGGGTGGACTATAATTGTTCCCAGGCAAGGGATTTATTAGTGACCCCTAAGAATATTATTATTATTATTTATTGCTCTGCGGCAGTGGAGGGATTATACGTAATATAGCCCCAATCCCTTGATCCCACATCTGTTCACATCGAAGCTGCAGTACCAGTCTCCACAGTGCACACACTTCTGTGCATGCTTGGCCCAGTTATAGCAAGCAAGCATACTTTACAGCCTTAATGCTGTTTGCAAAAACTACTCTGATGTTCAACCTCTACTGGGTGTCAGTAGTGCAACAAGCCTGTCAACCTTCCTTATCCCTGGATGTTTGAGTGGCTGACCCCCTCCACTGCAATTTCTTCCATTGCCTATATTGCTAATGCAGCCTAGGTAGTCTGGGTCTCATTCAAACCTTCTTTTCTTTGTACCACTGTTAGAAAAATATGTATTAATGTGTGTGCTTAATGCTAATTAGAAACTAAAAGAGTTAACACGTTTTTCATTCTATTTTATATACACTATTTTACATACAGCTTAGTTTTATATGAGACTAAAAGATTCTTTTGAAACTGCAGTGTGCTTTCTGAAACTTGCAAGATGCCCTCTGACCTAGTAACTGCTAGCACAGCAAAATTCATGTTTATGCCTTTTGGAAATGTACTTGAAAAACAGGTGATTATCTGCTAGGTCAGGAAGCAATGAATGAACAATGCTATATTCTATAATGTCATGATTTTGAACAATTAGCTCTGTTCATGGTATGAGAACGTGCACAGCTGCAGAAGGAAGAGATAAAGACAGACAAAGAACTGTTGGAGAAATGAACTGCAATCTATACTTGCTTTGTGCTCAAATTAGCCGTAGTACCTTGAATGGTAACATTGCATATATCTAACCAGTGGTAGCCAAGGCCACGTTGTTTTTCTTAGGAAGTTTCTCATAAAAATTGATAGTACAAGCAGAAAAGCATGAAAACAACTGCTATGTAATGATGATGTTAAAACTTGTGATCTGCTACGTCAGCTTAGTAGGCAATATCTTATTAGAAAATGTATAAAAATGCTGGTATTTCCTGATTCTAGTTTGACAAACTCTGTATTAGCACGTTTTTGTCTCCTTGCTGCAAGATTATAGTGCCTTAACCTGAACCTACCATGTATTGATAATTTTTAAAGTATATATTTTTCCTTTGACAGATTGGTCCTTCGGACCGGAAAAATCTCTCGCTCTAGTTCAGGTCAGATGGGCCTGGTGGCATGAAACCATACGGGGAAGAAGCCACATCAGTTCTTCTGCTTTGAAAAGACCTCCGACTGAATTGTCGTTCAAAAGAGGCCAGCCACTGTTTCTGATCTGCGATTGGAGGACGAGTCAACAGTTCTGGTGGGATCAAACACGGAGGCTCAGGTAAGGAGGAATTTACCTTTTTTCTGTTTTAGATCAGGCACTTGTTACAGTATTTTTGTTTTGTCAGGAAGATTTGCAAGTGCAGATCAGGGACAAAAAAGATTGCTGTCTTGTCATAGATCTGGGAAGCAGAATAGGTAGGCAGTTATTCTAGATAAACTGTGAAGAAGTGTAAATCGTGGTACCACGTGATAAAAAGGGTTACGTAACAATTTTTAACTTAGCTAAGACAACATGGGAAATCAGTGCACAAAAAGTTCCCGAGATCCGCCCTTAACCGAAGATGCGAAATATATGCAATTACAGCGTGCTGACAATATTAGATACTATACAAAATGGGTTAATAAATACAAATTTGATGGTAATTTAGATAAACCTTCACTTATCAAACTTGTCAAACAACTTAAAACGGACGCAAAAAGTCAGATAAAAAAGCAACGTCAATTAGGAGTCCCTCAGGCACACAGGTAGCTTGAGGAAGCAAACTGCAGGGAACAAAAGATTAAAAATTCAAAAGCAATGTTTTTAGATAAAGAAGACAATAACTTGGTAATAGCAACAGCCCCTCAGCCCCCTCCGCTTCCCTTACCAGAATATGAAGCGAGTGGACAAGCTGATCCACCTCCGCTATATCCAGCTGTTCCTGCAAAACCAAAACCGTTTGTCAGAGATCCTATCGAGACTAGGTCTCGATCATGCAACTTGAAAGGGGATATTGAATTGTATGAAATAAATAAAAATTCACAAGCTATGAGTGAAGAAGAGATATGTCCACTCATAGAAATACCAAATCCACAGGCAGGACAGACAGGACAGGACCCAACTCTTCTAGTATATAGACCGTGGACACCGGAAGACATCTGGAAAGCCACAGAGGGAATTCCCCATCCGAAAGTTAATTTTAGAAAATTCTTAGAAGACTTACAAGGCATGAGGTTAAGTTATCATTTGAATGGAGAGGAAGTAGAGAAAGTAGTCAGACAAATTGTGGGTCCAGATTGGCACATGATCAGTGGCAACTGGAATCCCCGTGACACAGAACTTAGGCCACTCCCACATAGTAACACAGAACTAGATAATAGAGTGAAAGGTCTGACAGACTGAATCTCTGAGAAATGGAAGCCTAGGGCTGACTGGACTTGCATTAATCAATGCATACAACAAGAAGGTGAAACTGTTGATAGATATTATGCCAGATTATTAGAGTGTTTTAATAACCATTGTGGAATGCATGTACCTGAAGACCAAACACATGATTCCCCATATGAGCAGCAGCTAAAGAATGCATTTTTGAAAGGCAGCATTGCATCCATTAGCAGCTTTATTACAAAGCACATGGTAGATCATCGTACAAGTAGATTACAGTCATTACTTGAATATGCAAGTCATGCCGAAAGGCATTTTAATAGCAAAAAGAAAAAGAAAACTCAAGTATTTGCAGTAGAAGATAGATCAGAAGTCTTTGTAGTACAGACCGGGAAGAAGGGTAAGAAAAATGCCCAGGGAAACAAACAATCTGATAAACGATCAGAGGACTTTGAAGAGAGAAAGAAAAGGGGTGAATGTTTTAAATGCAGGAAAAATGGACATTTAGCAAGGGATTGCAGGCAAAATAAAAAGGTAGCCACAGAAGACAAGGAGGGTGAGGACTGACTATATGATAGTCAAGAATCACTGAAGAGGAATAATCAAGAAAAGACAAGTACAAATGTGATAGAAGGAGTAGAGGATGTGATAGAAGAAATAGAGGATGTGCATGAAATCACAGATAATGAAGAAAATGAAATTTTAGACTTGGCATTATTGAGCCTAGAGCTCTACTTAGCAGACACAAAACCGGAAGTTACACTTCTGGTAGAGGGGAGGGAAGTTAAATTCCTGTGTGACTCAGGGGCTTCACGGACCCTGATACATCCTTCCAAACTACCAGAAAATTCAGAATCACTTGATTACATATTAGTGAAAGCAGCTAATGGACAGCTGTATCAGGAGCCACTCTCCCACAACATAGCAATAACTGACCCTGTTTCATGGATGACCCAGAAAAGCAAAATTGTTGTTTCTGCAAAATGCCTAGTAAATCTTTTGGGCAGAGACCTAATGCAGATATTTGGCATAGCAGTAGTTCCAACTATGCAGGGTATGGAAGCACAGCGACAAATGGATACTTTTGTAGTGCGACCGGAGGATGAAACATTTTATTGGTACAGCCAGGACTTGGTTACTCCTGGTCCAGGGGCAGTAACCGAAGAACTGATGAACGTAGCCATCAGTAAAGCCCCCTCCCTTGACACTGAGCATTTGTTGCATTGCACTCTATATTACTGTAGCAAACCAGGACCTGATAAAGAATATGAGCAAGAACTGTTTAGAAACCATGATAACAGATTAGTATTACGAAATCTGTACTGGGACACAGAAGGAAACAGTGTAGTAAGCTGTTTATTGCCCCAGGAATTCCTAGCACTTTACAAATCTAATCGATTACCACATGTGAGTTTGACTAAAGATAGAAATGTGAAGTGGGCAGACCTAGGAGAAAAAGTCACGAGGTGGGAAAAGCAGACAGAGTTAGAACTTTCAGAACAGGGAGTACAAAAGCAGAAGTTAAATTGGATAACACAGACACACCCAGCTGTACACTTGCAGGCCAGTGAAGACAGCTGAGTAGCACTTTTACTAGAGGAAGAAGAAAAAGCCTTACGAGGCATACCAGAGACTCTCTGGTCAACAGGAAAATCAGATGCAGGACTTATTCGTACAGCAGGACCAGTCACTATCATGCCAAAGTCAGCATTTAGATCTCAAAAGAGACAGTATCCCTTGAGAAAGGATGCAGAAATAGGAATCAAACCTATAAATAGCAGCCTTACTTAAGGAAGGAGTATTGATAGAATCTCCTGATTCACCATGTAATACACCCTTATTTCCTGTTAGGAAAGCAAATGGAGAATGGTGTATGGTCCAAGATTTACAAGCTGTAAATGACGCAGTTATACCCAGGGCACCTACGGTGCCAGATCCACACACCTTATTAAATGATTTGAAACCTCAACAAAAGTATTTTTCTGTGATAGATATCAGCAATGCGTTTTTCTCAATACCGATACACCCTGACAGTCAACATTGTTTTGCATTTACATTTCAGGGGAAGAGGTAAACATATACGCGACTACCACAGGGATATTGTGAGAGTCCAACAATATTTGCACAGGAAATGGCAAGTAACCTGGCGGGATTTATCCCACCGAAAGGCAGCCAGATTTTACTTTATGTAGACGACATTCTGCTGGCAGCCCCCACCCAGCAAGAATGCAGAGAAGATACCATAGCATTACTACAATTTTTAGCTACTCAAGGACACAAGGTAAACAAAAACAAACTGCAACTTTGGAAAAAAACAGGTCAAATACCTGGGATATGTAATATCCAAAGAAGGCAGAATATTAGATGAAGACAGAAAAACAGCAATATTACAAGCACCTAAACCAACTACCAAGAAGGAAATGATGTCCTTTCTAGGTACAACTAATTTTTGTCGGAGTTGGATTCCAAACTATGCCTTGGAATCTGCTCCACTGACCAACTTGATATTCAAAAAGCCTATGGCAGCACAAGATTTATTACAGTGGACACCAGAAGCAGAATCAGCTTTCTGCAAATTGAAACAACTGATAGCATGCTCATTAGTTTTAGGATTACCAAACTATCATAAACGATTTTTCCAAACTGTAGATTGTAAGCAGGGTTATATGACATCAGTGTTAACACAACAGCATGGGGACAAACAACGCCCCATAGCTTACTATTCATCACAGCTAGACCCAGTGGTGCGATCCCTGCCCCACTGTGTACAAGCAGTAGTCGCAGCTGCAATGGCAGTGCAGGCTTCAGCCTCAGTAGTGTTATTCCACCCTCTCACATTGAGAGTGCCTCATGCAGTCGCAATTATTTTACTGCAAGAAAAAGTAGCATATCTTTCTCCTGCTAGACATCTTTCCTGTATGACCATACTGTTGAGCCAACCTCATATGACAATCGAACGATGCACAACTTTGAATCCATCAACCTTGCTCCCAACCCCTGCGGATGGCAAACCACACTGCTGCTTGCAGGAGATTGAGCAAAAGACACTACCTAGAAAAGATCTCACGGATGTTCCCTTGGATGATGCCAAGGTGACATACTATGTGGACGGCTCGTGTAGGAGGGGTCCTACAGGACAGAATCTAGTGGGGTATGCAATAGTTTCTGATACTGAGATTTTAGAAGCAAAGTCTTTACCGCACAACTTATCTGCACAAGCAGCAGAATTGATTGCTTTGACAAGGGCGTGTACCTTGGCAAAGGATAAACGAGTGAAGATTTTTACTGACAGCTAGTATGCTTTTTCTAAAGTACATGTTTTTGCGCAGCAGTGGAAAAATAGAGGAATGATAACATCTACTGGTAAACCAATTAATCATGTGCAATTTATTTTAGATTTGTTAGACTCTATTCAGTTACCTCAGAAAGTAGCTATTTGCAAATGCGTAGCTCGTACCAAACAACAGGATAGGATTTCAAAAGGTAATGCGAGGGCTGATACAGCTGCAAAACAAGCAGCTTCAGCTTCAGAAGTATTTCTTTTGAGTGAGGAGTTACAACCATCTGAGATTTTAGACTTAGAAATGTTAAAAACAATGCAGACACTTACTACAAATGTAGAAAAACAAAAATGGATAAAACGAGGAGCAATTCTTGAGAAAGGGCTGTACATCTCCAAAGAGAGGAAACCAATTTTGCCATCTAACTTGTTTAGATATGCAGCTTTGTTGAGCCATGGGCAGTGCCATGTCTCAACAGGGGGGATTGTACAGTTAGTGAATCGAGTGTTTACAACGTATGGATTTACAAACTACACAAAAAAGTTTTGTGCAGCATGCCATGTTTGAAACAAGCATCATCCACAAGGGGCATTGAAACCTAAGCAAGGGAGTTTCCCTACACCACCGTATCCATTCCATACTATCTGTATGGATTTTATAGAGCTGAACAAATGCGAAAATAAGAAGTACTGCCTTGTCATTATAGATATGTTTTCCAAATGGGTGGAAGCTTTTCCAACTAAAAATCCAGATGCAGCTACTGTTGCAAAAGTCCTCGTTAAAGAAATTATTCCTAGATTTGGCATACCGGAAAAGATTTATAGTGACAATGGCACACACTTCATAAATCAAACTATACAACAATTAAGCCGTTACTTTGGGATTTCTCTGAAAAACCATTGTGCATACCACCCCAATCTGCAGGATTAGTAGAGAGGCACAATGGAATTTTGAAAAATAAGCTCAGGAAATTGATTAGTGGGACACAAAAGAACTGGGTGCACTGTCTACCTCTGGCAGCGTTGAGTATGAGAACTGTTCCAAATGTAAAAGGGTTAACTCCTTTTGAAATTCTGTTTGGGAGGGCATATTATACACCTCAGTGGAAACCTCTCATGCCTGCAGACCAGGAGGCTGACAGTTTACTTGCAGAGTATATGAGGCGATTTTTGAATAACAAACTTTTGCAGCTGAATTCTGTTTCAGATAAAGAACAAACCAGACCATCGGAAGCAGCAATAGTCCCAGGCACGTGGGTCTGGGTGAAGGTCATGAAGAAAAAGAATTGGAGTTCTCCGAAGTGGGAAGGACCGTACCAGGTGCTACTGTCAACACCCACTGCAGTCAACATTGCAGAGCGAGCATCCTGGATTCATCTGACACACTGTTAATTGGTTAAGAACTTTGAACTGGACAAAAACCTTGTTACTGTTGTACAATGAGAACAAAATGACCAGGTATAGAGTAAACAGAGATGCAGAACAACCTCAGAAAATTTGCATGATTATTCTGATAGCTATACTGATAACAATGATCTTTTTGCTGTGGCCTTTCCTTTTCCCAGCCACACGAGTTGAACTGAACAAACGTGATGCATTACTCATAGACTGGCATCCAAACTTTAACACTTACCAAGCAATTAAATATGTGTATGCTGAGACTTTTAATGTTTCGAACTGCTGGATTTGCACAGCTATACCAACAGCATACGGGGGATTATTGATGACTGCTATCCCCCTAGGAGTCAATGAGACCTGGGAAAACTTGATTTTTGATACTACACCTGTGAAATCACAAGACAAAATAGCATTGTACCTACCTGTTACACAAAAAGGGATTGTATGTTTTTATAAAAATGACACTATTCAGGTGGGTTGGAGCAATTGCAATGTGACTGTTTCTTATAAATGTTATATTAAGGCCAATAAGACAAAAACTATTTGTGATACAAACTTTGATGCGTATTTTGAAAAGATGCATAGAAGTGTTAGTGAAATACAACATAATCCTGTTCATTTAAAGCAGCTTTCTATTATTGATAAGAAAATGTTTCATGCAGGGCAAGCTTATATCAATACTAAAGTAGAGAATTGTTATTTTGTTTGTGGGAAAAAAGCATATAAATGGCTACCTGAGAATTGGTCCGGCAGTTGTTTTTTGGGTTACCTGGTTCCGGCCATATGACACACTGCAGCTTTGCCTCAGGGAAAAATTCAGAACGTCAGAGAGGTCAGCAGTAAACCTAGAAGTCCAATCAAGAGACCCGAGAATCCAGTGGGACGAATCGAAGCAGGGTGGAGAAACCATAACTCCATAAAAAACAAAGATAAACTGACACACATGGACTTGAGTGACACCATTATATCGTGGGCAGGCATAGCCCCTGCATATGGCGCAGTGAAATCGATTTGGGAGCTGAGAAAACTGTATAAACTTCTCAAAGTTATGAGCAATGCAACTTTTTCTGCTCTCGAATTAGTGATTGATGAACTGAATGCTATGAGAACTATGGTGCTTCAGAACCGCATGGCTTTCGACTTCACCCTAGTGGCGAGAGGTGGTACGTGTGCTTTAATCAAAGAAGAATGCTGTTCGTATATTCCTGACAACCAGCACGAGATAAACGGCCATCTTGAGGTGATCCAGCAAGTGTCGACCATGACCAAACCAGGCCCAAACCCTCTGATGGACTTTTTCCAGAATTTGTTTGGGGGGGTGGGGTTTCATCCTAATGAACATCCTGATTGCCATTTGTGTGGGATTACTCCTATTAGGGGCATGCATTTGTTGTGGTATTCCCTGCATGAAGAAGTTAATCAAAGATTTTATAGACATCAGTTTCTGAGACTTTGTATCAAAGTACTGAAATTGAAGAGTTGTTGAAAAGTGAAACACTTTCATAGGTCTAAACTGAATGACTCTCTTAACTGCAAATCCTGAATGGAAGAGGTTAGGAGAAGAAGCAAACTGTTTATGCTTTTGAAAATAGAATTAAAAAGTATTAACAGGGGGGAAATGTTAGAAAAATATGTATTAATGTGTGTGCTTAATGCTAATTAGAAACTAAAAGAGTTAACACATTTTTCATTGCATTGTATATACACTATTTTACATACAGCTTAGTTTTATATGAGACTAAAATATGCTTTTGAAACTGCAGTGTGCTTTCTGAAACTTGCAAGATGCCCTCTGACCTAGTAACTGCTAGCACAGCAAAATTCATGTTTATGCCTTTTGGAAATGTACTTGAAAAACAGGTGATTATCTGCTAGGTCAGGAAGCAATGAATGAACAATGCTATATTCTATAATGTCATGATTTTGAACAATTAGCTCTGTTTGTGGTATGAGAACGTGCACAGCTGCAGAAGGAAGAGATAAAGACAGACAAAGAACTGTTGGAGGAATGAACTGCAATCTGTGCTCAAATTAGCCGTAGTACCTTGAATGGTAACATTGCATATATCTAACCGGGGGTAGCCAAGGCCACGTTGTTTTTCTTAGGAAGTTTCTCATAAAAGTTGATAGTACAAGCAGAAAAGCATGAAAACAACTGCTATGTAATGATGATGTTAAAACTTGTGATCTGCTAAGTCAGCTTAGTAGGCAATGTCTTATTAGAAAATGTATAAAAATGCTGGTATTTCCTGATTCTAGTTTGACAAACTCTGTATTAGCATGTTTTTGTCTCCTTGCTGCAAGATTAAAGTGCCTTAACCTGAGCCTGCCGTGTATTGATCATTTTTAAAGTATATTTTTCCTTTGACAACCACAGTCATGAAACTAACATAGCTTATTTTCATAGATAGTATATAAATGGCAGTTACCTATCCGTCTTACATCCATGTGTCTCTGTGCTGTTTTTCCTTCATTGTCTGCCATCCTCAGCTTATGAAAAGGGTGAACTGTATTTTAAGGAATCATTAGGAAATCATGTTGGAGGGCATGTAGCTATGGGTGGGGGTTAGTTTCCTCCAGTGGTATTCTGTATGGGCCACTATGAATAAAAGCACATTATGAAAGGTGCCCATCTATATCTGGTGGCAATATCTGTGATTACCAGTGCTTCATCAATGGCTAAGGTTAATGAGTCTGTCAGAAACACTGCCCAGTCCAGGGCCATGTTATGCATGTCCACATCACTCAGATGTAAGCTGAATTATTCTTACTTTCTCTGGAAGGTGAATAAGATCATAGGATCATAGGAGGTTACTGGCTATTTGTCCTGAGGCCTTTATGAGACTAGCCAAGAGTTTAGCCCATGTTTAGACAAGTCAGCACCCAATGCCCCTGTCCAGCAGGGACATGGGTGGAATCCCAGGGGTGTACTTTCTGTTTCCTATCCAGTTATCTAGCTTGTGCTTAAAAAGGGGTAAAGAGGTACTCTGCTTGACGTGGAGAGGGAGTCTATTTCACAGATGGGGGAGTCTCTGGGACACAAATCTGTCAGGGTCTTTTCCAAGTTTGACCCCCCCACTCTTAGAAACTATTCTTTGTTGTTGCTTCTTTGCATCTCATTGACCAGATATATTGCACTGAGGATAAGGTAGCCATCTGATTCAGATTTTGCTTTGTGAAATTAATCCCATTCCCATTGAGAAATCATATCTTTTTCTAGATCTTGGGACAGGCAGTAAGCTGCAAATATATTTTTGTGCAGCATTGTCTAGTGATAACAATATATATTCTTACTTGAATTCACCAGTGTCTTCAAGGACTCATTACTGGGTTATCTATTTTTCTTTTTCTTTGTTGACCAAGTAGGTAAACTGGTTTGAGGACCCTTTTCAGCCATGACCCAAGGGCAAATGCACAGTTACAGAGATACAACTGAAATGAGAATCATTCATTTACAGAAAATATAGTAATTCGGGTCTTTTTAGGATGATTTTAGGTGACTATTTTTTTTTTATTATCATTAATTTCAACTCTTTTTGCCTTGATATTACATCAAATTATAGAACAAATGGGTGCCCCCTAGTTTTTGCTTTTGATATACATCAAATGAAATATTAGAGGTTCTTTTCCATGTGGACATGGAAAGTCAATCTCTGTAGGACTGGGTTTGTACCATGGGCTGACTATCATATGACTGACTTCCAGCTAGAATCCCTTCTATTAGGTCATATGATTCCTGGGTTGTCCTGCACTGCAACTTGCAAAAAAATACTTCCAGTCAACCAAAGAACATCACTGGATTAAGTTACAGTTTTGTGGGCTGCAGGTATCCTACAAATATATGAGTTGCTGAGAGCTCATTGCTGCCTAGGCTTCAGTTCGTATATTTATCTATCAATGCATATTTTACAACAGATGTCTTTTTTCTTGGTATTCTAATATCCTGACTATTCTTAAACACCTCTTCCAAACCCATTCAACCCATTTGATCTCCATAAGGTGAGAGGCAACCCATTTGTTCTAGGGCCTGAGCAAAAGCTGCAGAATCCATTCATTCTGTGCTCCAGGTAAGAGCCCATAGGGCCATTCATTTCCTGGTGAGGAAAAAAACTGGATATGGAGCAGAATCATCTTTCTGACAGGGGTGGTTTCTACCTAACAACCTCCCCATTGCAGTAGTTGTGACTTTAGATACTGCTTGCCAAGGGAGTGCGCATGCATGCTACCACACGTGTGCATCTCAGGCATGAAGGCTGAATTAGTGGTGCAGGTTTGGTTGTCCAGCCTGTTAAAGAGATTCCCTGTCTTACTGAAAGTTAGCGGGATGTCCACAGAAAAGGTGTAATGTGAGCAGGCCTAGGCATCTCAATTACTAACCAGGTAGCCCCAATTCTACAGTAAATTGGGACACAAACTGGAGACCAGCTTATGATCTTACCGGGGAACAACTTATTCCATATAGGGCCTGATCATGATGGTTGACCATTTATGCACTGTAGTCAAGAAAAGTGTGCTCCAATAAAACTGACTGTGGCCTTTGGCTACTGCGCCTAGTCCCATTCTAAAGAATGAAATAGTTGACATGTCTTCAGGTTACCTTTATTAAACTGGAAGTATAATTAACAGATGTTTACAAAATGATATGGTTCATTCAGTCTCATTGCAGCAGTGGACTCATATGATATTTACCAAGATGATCGAACTCAAAGTGTACAGTGCCATTTATAAGAATCAACATGCCTCACACTTCTCATTACCTAATGTCTTGTTTTCAAAATAGTTAGATATATGTAAATTATACTGCAATATCATGTCTGTGGCCTAAAGCAATGAGGTACAATGTAAGGAAAGTGGAATGTGTGTAGATGTTTGTGTGTGTGTGTGTGTGTGTGTGTGTGTGTGTGTGTGTATGTGTGTGTGTGTTGTGAGCCTGTGTGTGTGTGTGTGTGTGTGTGTGTGTGTGTGTGTGTGTGTGTGTGTGTGTGTGTGTGTGTGTGTGTGTGTGTGTGTGTGTGTGTGCCTGTGTGTGTATGTGAGAGGCTGTGTGCATTGGTGTGTGTGCATGCATGCATGCATGAGCGTATGCATGTGCGCGTGTGTGTATGTATGTGCGAGTCTGTGTGCTTGTGTGTGTATGTGTGCATACATATGTGTATGCATTTGTGTGAGCATCAGTAATTGTATATGCAAAGTGATGAACTTCATAAACACAGTAGATTCAGTATGCTAATTAAATCATAAACATTTAAATCTGTCACTGAAGATCTGAAAAGTTAGTGCAAGTATTAAAAAGTAAAGCCATTCTGTGACATTGGTATGAGATTTAAAGGATTATATTGTTTGTGAATTGTATATTATTTGAGAACTATGCTTATAATAACTGTGCCTGTAAATAATAATAATAATGTGTTAGAACATTAAGGCCAGATACATTTAACAAAATAATAACTAATTTATACTCTAAATATTTATTATGTTTGTCCAGAAGCCTCTTGAAAGTCCCATTTTGTCTTTTAATTATTACTCAGCACAAGCAAAATTTCTTCTACAGTCTTGGTATTTTTGTTATTTCCCATTTTAAATCTTAAAATTTTAACTGTGGCATATAATAAATCTTATATAAATGTTAGAATGAGTTAATATTGAGTTAGAAATGAGTATTTCTAATGAGTCAATGAACATATTTCATTAAAACTAAATCTGAACAGTGAAGATTGCTTATTTTTTCTTATTACTTGATATTTGCATGCCATTGTCTTGCTTTTGTTAAGCAAAATTTGTTAAGTATGAGATAATAGAGTTGGACTTAAAAATAATTTAGGCTTAGGGTAAGGTGCAGTGCAGAAGTTACATACATTTAAGCTCACTGGTGATTCCCAAGGAACTGCCTAAGGGCTCACCAGGCAGATGAATAAAGGTGCTAGCATACTTCATTATCTAGCAGACAAAACCTCCCATAATACCGTATAAAGTAGTAATAAAAATTCATAGAGCAGTCCATATTGATAAAGAATTTTTAGCCAGAGAATACAAAAACAAACAAACAAAAAAAACGGAGATAGTGATATGCATCCATTCATGGTAGTGACTTTTCTGCAGATTAAAATGCCGATAGTGCAAGCGCTGATACCAAATACTGCATGCCCCGAAGCAAGGATGCTCATCAGCTCAAATTGAGCCAGCTCTCTGAACAGGAGGTTAGAAATTTAAATTAGCAAGTGCTGGTTGTGTGTGACTTATGTGCAGCAGACATGAGTTCATACAGCCAGTGGGGTAGCCCTTGTCTGACTCCAAACAAAAGCATGTCTATTGCTTAGGATATGCACATCTGGGACATTCTAATTCCACATGGATAACACAGTAGGGGTGTTACAGACTACAGCCTCTCATATGATGAACAAGTTACTGACTGTTATGTGTTGTGTAGGTGGGTACTGCATTCACATGCATCAACATCAGCCAAGCTCCTTGTTGTCACAGAGCAGTTCCATGCAATGGTGTAGATCCCCCTACCACATACCTGAGGCCACTGATTGTGCCCATATTACAATAGTGACACCCACTTCTGGATAATGATACATGCATCAACTGGATGTGATGATATTCACTAAACTGTTAGGCCATGTGTGCATCAGATGTCTGGATCCTTCTGATCACAGCATCATTCTATGGCAGGGTGCATGATACTTTTACCTGGAAAACCCCTGGCTTATAATGCAGATTTATCATGCATAGTATCCAAAAGGGACACAGGGTAAGTGAATATAGAACACACCCAAGTAGATATACATCTAGGTAACATCAAGAATAATACCAATAACATTGACCTCAACCTCTACTTACACTTTACAGGTCACAACAGTTATTTACTGGTGCTCAACCTAACGTTAGCTAGTCACCACCTATTCCATTTATTTATTTTTATTTCAAGTTTGATAAACACATACTTGTACTGGTTGACAAATACTTTTCAGCCACGATCCAGGTACAATAGTGCATTGCATAACATAACAGGTGTACATAGACTCAAACATGCTAACACAATTCTGATTGGAAGTCATTGAGTAATCCTTAATTACAGCTTTACATATATAGATGTGACTTCGGTATAAAATGCAAGACTAGCTATTCTTCTTTACCTTCGGTGATACTTTACAAAACAGCACTAAATGTGGCAGAGTGAATATTTGGTGTGTTGAAGCCCCAGTTCATGTGTCTGTGTATGTATATATATATATATATATATATATATATATATATATACACACACACACACACACACACACACACACACACACACACACACACACACACACACACACACACACACACACAGGGGTTCAGTAGACATCTGAGAGTATCTCAGATGGTCACTCTGTGTGCAGTCTTTTGTAGCATGAGAACAACTCAACATGGTGAACTTCTGATCTGGGGTGTAGGAAGCCTCTCTGGACACTTGAACTGACAAGTCATGGATGAATCACAGAACTGCACCAAAAGATTATGGGAAGAAGAACACCAGCACCTGAGAGGCAGGTGCTTATGGTATGCCTGTGTGCTAGCAATAACACATTGTCTGATACAAAATGATGTGTCATTACATGAAGCAGGCATTATAAAAGCACAGAGAATTATGATCTCCACACTGGTACAGTTGCCATGAAACACCAACCCAGTGCACACTGATATGTACATATGTTGGAAACCTGTAGCATTAGACAATACCTTTGTTTAGAAATATCAAAAGTTTGCCACAGTGGACATGACAACTACCATCAATACAGGCAGCAGGCCATGCACACAGGGCTCCGCAGTGCAGATGCAAAGAAATATGATATCCACACTGATATAGGTATCATGGCAAAACCAAATCAGGGCACGCTGATGTGCATATTCTGATAACCTGTAACATCAGACACCACCTCTGTTTATAAACATTATGTTCTATCACCGTGAACATGACAGTAATCATCTGTACAGCCATCAGGTTGTTGTTAACAGCACAGCATAGACACATATTGGCTGAACTAGGAGAGCACCACTACACTGCAGTATAGGTTACATCATATGACTCAGACAATCATAGTGTGACCTTCAGATGATACCATGTGCTGTGACACCTTGTTCTAGTCCTGAACACTTTCAGTTCAGAATGAGGGTTTTGTCTTATGGAAATGTACTGACTTTCATCAGTAGGCACAGTAGGGCTTCATTTGCCAGACTGTGGAGTTGATGTGGAACAAGGGACCACTGTCAAGTTGTCTGCCATATTGTGGCATGCTAGAAACAGTAGGTCATGCTGCAGGGCCACTGCTCATAGCTTGCATAGTGGTACCACCATTATCTGACACTGCAACTGTATAGCATGGCCATGGTTAAACACATGCATGTCACATCTGCAACAACTACATGAAAAAGTATCTTTAACGTAGTTTCTCAGCATAGTACAATATCCACCCAAGGTTGTTTCAAACTTATCTAATGTGACAGTGCCATTAAGGAAGCTGGTGAAAAGAACTTGAAAATATCTTTGACATGTTGAATCATCTGGCTACTACAACATCTCTGCCCACATTTTGTCAATATCACAGCTACAGCATCATTGGTAGATGTAAGCCAGAAGCCAGAAAGGGCTTGGTGCAGTCTTATTGCAGGAAGCTAGGCCATCTGCGTATGTGTTGAGGACTTTCACCAATTCTTAACCAACTCAATGTTTTGACTGAAAAAAAGATGTCATCTATGATGTTTTGATGTCAGAAATTTCATGAGTGTATTTAAGGTAAAAACATCCTTGTGGGATTATATTATAAATCACCACAAGCCATATTTAAAAACTGTGCATAAAACATCTGCATGTATACAGAAAATTATACTCTCATTGGAAAAATATGACCTCAAGTTCAATACAAAACTAGTAAACTTATGCATATAGCAAGCACAATAGGCATTTCACCCATACAGGAATGAAAGAAAGGTATAAGAAAAGTCTAGGAGTAACATGGGTTGCTCCTCAGTCACTAGTCTTTGCTGAACATCTCCTCAAATTAAGGTAAGCCACAACTGCTTTGTAATACCGTTATGTTAGGATGCCATATTCAACAAAAGCACTTACACCATTTTTTTCCTCGTGGTGTGTGAGTGTCTCTTAAGCTGTCACCACCTCTGAGTCAATGCCATTTCATGCCTGACTTCTGTAGATCTTCTCTTATGCAACCCATCCATCTGTTGGTCAGTCATCCTCATATCCTCTTGTCTTCTTGTTGTCAATCCCAAACTTTCATCAAGTCATCTTCTACTTTCCTGAACATATGCTTGAAGCATTACAATCTGTTTTCTTTGACCCTCGCTGCAGTTGGAGCTACTCTGGCTTCTGCACTAATGTCCTCATTTCTTCATTTGAACTACAGTGTGCATCCTACCAGCCATCTCAGGCACTTCATCACCCTCACCTCTATAAGTACTAGTCACACCACAGGTTTTTACACCTTACTTTTCAGCTTCTTTGGCATTCCTGTCACACACCGCCCCTGTCACTTTTTGCCAGTTGGCTGCACCACCTTTGATTCTAACTTTGACCTCCTCATTCAGACTTCCCTTCTCCCAGATACTTGAAGCTATTAATGTGTTCCACTATTTTCCCTTCTGTCTCTGTTTCAGCTTCTTCTGATTTTCCTTATTTGTTGCCATTACAACTGTCTTATTTGTAGTTTCAGCCAATGTGCCTTAATCAGGTTAATTAAATAGCTCCTTGATTTGTAACTGTAACAGCATTAATCTCCATCTTGCTATTATATTTTATACAATTGATAATTTCTTGCCTCTTTTACCTTTTACCTACACCTTACACTACTATTATCACTATACAGTCCCTTACCTTTTCTTTATCCTGCTTGCTTCTTCCCTATCCATACCCCACACTTTACTAATAACCACAAAAGTTTCTATCTCCTACTTTCCCTCTCTTGTAATTCCCCTCGTCTCTCAACCCTGCACTACAGGATACATATACTAAGTACATTATAGTAAACAAAAATTATTTAACTACCAAGCAGAATCATACTGATCTGAATCATATAATTGTAAAGACCACTTGTGTCATGTATTGTTTATAGATGCAGTACTCTCCTTGGTAATATTTAGCATCTGCAATTAACGTGGAAGTATGTTTCATCTAATATTTGTAAAAATGATATGCTATCCATTATTGTATATTCTCTCTTGTATTTGAAAATGTCCATTGTTGTTCTGGAATAAGCTAATGTAAGCTAATGCAATATGCTAGCTGTCTCTGGAGCTTTTCTTCCCGGACTTCTGCTAAAAATGGACACCCACCCAGTTGGACTTTCCCAGTAAACAAATGTCAAGTAAATAAATTATAAATTAATTACGTTATGCATTCCATTTCCCTATCATTTACTGAAAGTCCTGTTTAGAACTCGCTTGTAATGGCACATTGTTAGTGTACAGCAGTTTGTTGATTTGTCTCCTTTGACCCGTTTGCTAATGTAGCACCAGTCTGAAGAGCCATGGGCTCAATGATGAACTCTGATGTACACCCACTACCACCGGGAACCCCTCTGTGAGTCTGAACAATGTACTTGTATCACTGGGTCCTTGTAAATAGCCTGCACTAATTCTACCAAATGTTTCTGGGGCATTGAACTATCACAGGACTGCCCAAAACAGCTTTTTTGTAACCTTGTCAAATGCCTTCTTCAAGTCTAATAATGCCTAGTTGGATTCTTTTCTTATATCCAACTTTGTCTCCACTGTCTGTCTCACTGCAAGCATTAGGTTGGTTGTGCAGCATTCTGATCTGAATCCGAACTGCTCATCTCTCATCTTAATGTCTACAAGTCTGCATGTTGATTTATCAGTTTGACATAGCTGTACTGCTTACAGTTGTGGATGTCCCCTTTGTTCTTGTACACTGGCACTAATGCTTATTCTCCAGTCATCTGGTATACACCTTTCTCTCCGTACTGCTATGAGTACCCTCAGGAGCCATTTCTCCATTAACTTACCCAACATCTTGATCATATCTGCTGTGACGTCATCTAAGCCTGCTGATTTCATTGATTTTATTTTCCTTAGGGCTGTTCTTGGCTCTCCTAGGGTGGGTTATTCTTCCTCATTCACGATAGGCTGTGTATGGGGCAGTACAGCTTCTGTGGGGTTGTCTTCCTTCAGGAGATGCTGGAATTACTCCTTCCATCTGCCTTTGATGTCCTGTGAACCGGGAGCAGATTGCTGCTGCTGGTATCTCTTATGATTGATGTCCAACGACCATAACTCTCAACCTCTTAGCACAAGAAATCTGGACAAAGACTAAAATAATGAGGAGGACAAATGCCCAAAAATAGGGACAGATTTTAAATGTTGCTCTTATAAACCTAGAAAGTTACTAAAATGATGAGATTTGTGTTAGCATGCATTTTCTGAAGAATATAAGATCTGAAATTCAAATGTATATCATTATTTAGTTACTTCAAATCCAAGTGATTTGCCAGAAAACCACAAATTTGATGAGGATCAGACCAAAAATATGAGGAAAAAATCTACATTTACGGAGTCACTTTCCAGCGGCTGGTATTGGTCGAGTGCCACTGATACCTTGTTCTTTGCTATTGTGACTGCTCTATTAGCCTTTAAGTTAGCCAACCAGTATTCCTTCTTAGTCTGGCCCATCTTTTCTATTTCCCACTTTTTCCTGCCCTCTTTCTTTCTTTTGACAACTTCCTAGACTTCTACATTCCACCACCAGCTTTCCTTAAGTATCTTATTTCCACCCCTGAATCATCCACATAACAGTTCCATAGTCTTCACACATGCTGTTTTGAGTCACCACCTGTTTCCTTTCCTTCCTAAGATGTTGGAGCCCTGAGTATTTCCTTGAACTCTTGTGCTTTTGCTCCAGTCAACTTCCAGGTCTTCAGTTGACCCTAGTTTCTTCTCTGACCATTGCTTGCAGCCGATTCTGGCCACCAGTGGTGTATACCAGAGGCAGACTGTTTCATCAGGGACGACTTTACAGCAAGAGCATAAAGTGATACAGTTATCTCCATGGAGTGACCAGATATGCCCTTTAAAATTAGATGTGGTAGAGGATATGCCTTCCAGAAATTGGTAAATACACACTGATCACAGTTTATATTCTTGTATACCATCATCTATATAATTTTAATGACAGTATAATAATTATGATTTGCCCATTTATTTTAATTGATGCCCTTTTTTCTAAACTCATGACACTACATTTACTGACATTAAAGGAAAGGTAAGGATAATTACTACTGTTCCAACTGTACATTTGTTGCTGATTATTTGGCAGGCTTCAGCATCTTGTACTGAAATAATTATGTTACTCAGTTCTTGACTATAACCAAGATGATACAAGCCTGATTACCATCTCGGCTGCTGGAAGAGCTGGGAACTGTGACTGGGAGTGAGAGGCTTATACTGCCCAACCCATCCTGTGGCTCCAATTCTATCAGAAGCTGGCACATACACAGTGTTCATAGAACAGGGGGACAATGGCTTGGAAATCCCAAGCCAGTGATAATATTTCTCAGGGTACGTGTGTGTGGGAGCAAGAACACATACATGCGATGAATAGAGTGTAGGATGCCTGCACAATGGTGTGGGTGCCCACATCATAAACCAGCAGGCATGGGGTAAGGGGCATTCATGATAAAACTCAAGTAGCCGACTGCATGATGGCTTACACAATTGTCTCTCACCTATAGGGGTGAAGAAGGACTGATTAATAATGAAGTTTGATGGTCAGCAGACAGCGGGTAAAAAATGTGCTACTTAATTTACAATCACCAGCAGGTTTGTTTAGCCTAGCCCATTTCCCACTTCTGCATCTGAGAAGAATAATCCTAAAAGAAGTTGGTAACTGGCCCAAGTACAGAGACCTGTGGGAGACCACTGATAACCCCTGTTGGAAAAGGTAGGTAATCCCTTGCCTTGATTTGTGTTCTTTTTAAGAATTGTAGCCACTTAATTATGCTTTTGTCATTTATTCCTTTATGGGGATTGTGTTGAATACATTAGCAAAGTCAAGACAAGCAGTTTGCACTGCCACCCCTTTAACCTCTACTGCTGTTACTTCTTCAAAGAATATCACAAAATTCAAAAGGCAAGCTCCACCCTAACAAACTCAGGCTGACCCATAACTAACAGAAGTAGGTCTCTTATGAGCTTTTCAGTAAGCACCAATGTGACTCTGTCCATGGTCTTATTTATTTATTTATTTATTTTTGTTTGTTTAACTGGGTTGGTCTGACTGGGTTCATGCAGACACCTTTTCAGTGGAGACCCTGGGAGAAAAACTCCATTTTACAAATGCATACAATAAAATACAAGAACAAAAAACAGTAACATAGCATTGGTTAAATATGTCCACAACATGCAGTGAAACAATAACTATTAAGAAACACAAGAACAAAGGACAATAACATTACATTGCTTTGAGTAGTACAACAGTGATGTATAATAGTGAGTATATGTCTGGGACATCATGAAACAGAAACAAAGTAGAAAGGAAAAACAACATATACAAAATAAAATTATCCACATAAAGTTATAGTATAAAGTGTATGCCAGAAGATGTAAAATATAGTTGCAAATTAATAATTATGCATGAGTTGAAGTGCACAGGATGTAGCTGTTTGAATGAGTTTGCAGATGAAGAGTATATTTGAGTATTATGGAAGTAGGTAAGTTGGCAGGTAGAGACTTTAGGCATTTATTTTATGGGTCTATATCTGTTTGTTGAAGTCTAATTACAGCGAAAGGCTGTTCATCGAACTGAAATCACCAAACAGCCATTCCTCGAACGTTCACATCATCGAACATTTTTCCCATGGAAGGAAATTACATCTCTGCTTAATCTCCTCTCTCTCTCTTGTTTATGCTGAGCAGCAAGCCAGCTTTTATACTTTTACTTTCACCTTCATCAATAAGCTCTTCAACACATCTGAATGGTTGAAAGTGAAGACGTGTCAGAGGTTGCTACTATACTTAGGAAGTAGGCTACCTGTTACAGAGGCAATCTCCAAAACAGTCTAGAATTCTTTAATATTCAAGATGATGTCAACAGTCTATTTCTAGAACTTTGAATCATTTATCTGTCAGTTTGCAATTACCAAATAATCAGCAATTTACCACAAAAGTGCAGCGACCCCCCTTGCTAGCTCTGCAAATAATTAAGAAAGGCTTATTAGTAAATGTTTGCATGTCTTGATACACTAAATAAGAATGATTATCATAATCTTTACTAAATAACACTTTCGAAACTGTCTTAGTATTCCTTAGTATCACGCATTCAAAAGTTACTATAATACAACAGTAAAGAATGGTTAGAACTAGAAGAAGATATACAAAACCTGTTGTGCCTTAAATGTTTAAGTTTAAGACCTCCTTCATTTTTAATGATAAAACAACTGCAGATTTATTTTATTTATTTAACATTTGTTGACAGGGAAAGTCCGACTACCCAGAGGAAACCCATGGGAATGCAGGGAGGTCATACAGACTCTGCACAAAAGGCACCCCAGGTGAGATTCGAACCAGAATCTTCTTACTGTAAAGTGACAACATTAACCACTGCACCACTGCGCTGAACCCTCTATGTTCATTTAAACAATAAAACGTTTAAAATATTGCAATAAGGCTGACATTCAAAAGTAAATTTATACAGAATGATTAACATGGGAGGTGATTTAAGAGGGAATCACAATGAATATTTTATTTGAAGACTTAAGTAGCTCCTAGTTATTTATTTATTTATTTTTTATTTTACATTTGTTGACCGGGATAGTCCGACTGGATGCATGTCCATTTTCAGCGGAGGCCCGGGGAGAAAAGCTCCAAGGGTAAGCTGATACAGCATTACATAATACCAACATTACATATTACAAACAGACTATTTACAGAGATTACATAAGTAAGCAAGTTAAACAAGTTCCACAGGTTACAGTTAATCCTGAGCGCAAGTCAGGATTAAATTAAATTACACAGTAAACTGGTTAACAGATTTTTACACATTCTAGAGAGAGTTAGCCAGGCTTGATAGTTTAAATTATATTAGTGATATTGTTAATAAATGTTCATTTGTTAGTCATGTGACACTGGACTTATAAATAAATTGGGGATGGGAGTCAAAAAGTCTTGCATATAGCCATCACATTGATGCACCTACAAAACACACACACACACAGACACACACACGTATGTATATGTGTGTGCATGTGTTGGGGGGTGCGTATTCATGTATAAAAGGTGAAGGAAAATGATGGGCATGACGATCTTGCAACTCAGTGCAAGCTGTTTGCATTAGTGCTCTAGCCGGCAAAATGCCCAAATACCAGCTCAGAATTTCAGAATGTGATTTGACTTCCATAGGACTCAATTACACACTAAGATTAACTATACTAAACAGCACTATTGTACAGAAGTTTCTTGGAAAACACTCTGTATGATGCTGTAGCTGTTCTACGCAGTTGCAAAATTTTTTTCCAGATGTTTTTTCATTATTTACTTTGTTTAATTATATTTTAGCTGGCTGTATGCTAGTTACTTGAATTGACTCCACTCTCAGCCTCACATCACCTCAACTTCTGGCTGTTGGATTTAGTGGCATTCATTAGGATCCTGAGTGAGGTTTTCATGAGGGCTGTGTTTGGGACCCTCTATATTCATCATATTGATCACTGCTGTGGTAGCTTTAGTTATATGGGTTATATCCTGCCAAAGATATAACACACAGGCAGCTTCTAAAGCTTCCACTCACCTGAACTGTCAGGCAGCTGAAGATGAGATGACTAAAGGCAAGTTTGGGTGCAAAGCCCTCCAGAGCTTTACTGCCACTGAAGAGTACACTCCTCTGAGGCTTTTGAGGATCAACCATCAGCTTATGCTTTCCTTTACTGGGCAGATAAGATTCCTTTGGGGAAAAGACCTTCCATTTTTTTAACACTGTTAATGTTTTATTACTTTCTTCATAAGGAAACTTATTTTAAAGCTAGGAGTGTTGTGTCTGACTGTTTTGAGACTGTAACATACTTTTAAATGAAGCACTCATTATTTTCTTTGGTATAAAGTAACTGAAAACATGTTTTTCTGTAGGGAAAATGTGATTTTACTTTTGTGGGGCTGGCATAGTATTTTAATGTGCTTTTTCCAGTGTTTTTCTGTAAAAAAAAATTGCGACTGGTAGTGTTTACAGGCAATTGCTGTTTATCTTCCATGGGAAAAAGGCACCATATTCGACTTGACCATGGAACAGACTACTTGTCCCACAGCTGGGCCTATTTCCAGCCATACACCCTCTCTACCCCTTAATATATATATACTTTCTCCTCTCCTTGTGCTATCACCTGTAATTGTCCAAGGAACCTTGTAATACTTTTACCTTCCATTTCTGTACTCTAGTTTTGGTTGCTATACAATTTGTGGCCACTAGGTGGCACCCTGAACTAGGCTATTTCTTAGTACATCTACATTTTCTCCCCAGAATTGAAGCTAATTAAAGGTGAGACCCTAATCTAACAAAGAAAGAAGGAACTTTCTTCCTGCCCTTTCTTTACCACTCTATCTGCTACTTTCCACTGTAATTGCACTCAGCTACCCCTCACCATCATGACCACTGTATCTTTCCCTCCTTACTTACCTGTACCAACTGAATGTACCTCAGTAGTTGGTGCTTACAGATTGTTTTTGCTGACATTTCTTCAGTTACTTGTCCTAACCCGCTCCGTTCGCTCTTTGGGCTCACTCCGCTCCCCCTACCCTACCCCCAATTCTCACCCACCCCCAGTGCAGCTAACTTTATAATTCTGATACCACACCCCCTCCCCTCATCAACGTATCACTTACCTCTGTCAATTAACTACCCATCCCCACCTACTACTACTCCCTTTAACAACTTTATACATTATATATCCTCTCCCTACCCTCTGCACTCTAATCATCCTTTTTGATAACTTTGTACAACTTTCTCTCCTACAGCCACCTCTATTTTATCTTATAGTATACTCTTCCCTCAATCTTTACTCTACCTGTAATCCTACTCTTCCTAATGGCCTCAATACTGAAGACTACATACTCAAACCTACTACTCTTAACTTCTATCCTAGCTTCTCTAACTATACCCTATACTCTAACCATTTATGAACATTTTTCACTTACTGAACATCACCACCCCCACCAAAAAACTCAATCTGCTTCTCACATAAACACCCTCAACCACATAAATATAACCTCCACTTCTATCTATATACTACCAAAATATCATAGATCCAACCATGTTAGTTACTTCCAAAACAAGAAAACTTTAAATAACTATTACAAAATTTTAAAGATTATACAAGCACCTCAACAACACCCCCTATTAGATGACGACATTCATCCAAACCCTGGCCCCAATAATAAAATTACCAGTGACCTACTTAATCTAAATTCTCATACTACACCTATCCCAAAAAGACCCTCTAACTCTCTCCTGATAGCCCACCTCAACATTCGTAGCATTAACAATAAAATTTCCCAACTTCATGCACTCCTAGAAGTGCACTCATTTCATATCCTCTGTATTACAGAAACTTGGCTAAAGCCCTCAACTCATGACCATGAAATTACCCCTCCTGGATATAACATCCTGAGATGTGACCGCAAAGCCAAAAGGGGTAGGGGTGTAGCCATTCTCTATAAAACAGAACTTCAGGTTACATCCTTCAATGTGTTACTACCCTCAGATACCAATGCGGAAACCCTTACTGCCAAACTTCAAATTAACAACTGTAAATCTATTTACTTAATTTGCTCCTATCTTCCCCCTGGAAATATTATCAATATTCTTGAAAACATCCTTAGTTGCCTCTCTACTCACCTACCTCAGGAAACCATAGTGCTAGATGACTTTAATATATTATATTATGAATATTATTAAATATTTTTGGAAATTTTTAATTTCAGATAAAAATCTTTATAAAATTTTCCCTGTTGTTCCTAAAATATCTTACAAGAGAGGTCAAAATTTATCTGATAAACTAATTAATACTTATTATATTTCTCCATTAGATAATATATATACAAATTTGATTACAGTAGGTACCAATCCTTGTGGTCAGTGTAATATATGTAAATTTATTAAACCGTATTTTGACAATATTAATGGTATTCCATTTATTCCTACTAATAATTCTTCATGTAATTCTGTAGGGGTTATTTATTGTGTTAGATGTCCCTGTAAATTATACTATATTGGTGAGACAAAAAGAAAATTTAAAACTAGAATGCAGGAGCATGTTAGAGATATCAAAAAAAGAGTACTAACTAGCCCTATTGCTGCACATTTTATGGAATGTCATAACAGTAATATAGAAATGTTTGAATGTTGTGTTTTAGAAAATATTTTCATTAGAACTGGAGATGATAAATTAATTAAAAATATTTTGTTATTTAAAGAAACCATTTATATTTTGAAGTATAATACTATGTCTCCTAATGGTTTGAATTTGGAAGTAAATTTAAAATGTTTATTATAAATTTGTGTGACTAGTATTGCATCTTTCTTGTAACTTAGATATTTCCCTTTTAAATGTTATTATATATTTTTATTGGTTAATTGATTTAATTGCTTGATTAATTATGTTATATATTGGAGTGGGTGTGTGTTTGTAATTATGCTCATTGAAGGCTACTATGCCGAGGCGCTAAGCTGCAATAAATTTCTTCTCTGAACTGGCGTTGTTTTTCAGGCTGTTGCCTTTGCTCTTTTTCGTTGTTTTTGTGACTTTAATATAGACTGGGCCACCTGTAACTCCCCTAATTCTATCACCCACATAAATCTATATGGCTTTTCCCAAATAATGACCACCCCTACTAGAATCCACAAACCAGGCAGTAAGGAAACCATCCTAGATTGGATCCTTATCAACAGCCATGCTGACAAATATAAACCAGGTACCCTTCCAGATGACATTAGTGACCATGCTCTAACCTACATAATTAAACAAAAAACCCATAGCCCCAACTCAAATAACTTCAAAACCTCACGCTCTAAAAAACACTTTTATCCAGAGAGCTTCCAGAATGAACTTAAGGCATGTGACTGGTCACCACTACATCATCTTCAACTTGATGAAGCGGTGTCCTACTTTAATACAAAATTCCTACAAATCCTAGAATACCATGCCCCCTCCCGGTCTACCCATATAAGAACCAAAATTGCACCTTGGCTCACTAAAAAAAACAGGCAAAATATCCTTCTACGTAATAAAATCTGGGCCAAATGGAGATCCTCCAAAAACCCATCAGACCACCTTTACTTTAAACAGTTAAGAAATGCCACCAAAAAAAGAAATTCTGCTCGACAAAAAAAACTATTACCTTCACCTCCAACAAACCCACCAGCAAAAATCACAAAAGTTCTGATCAGGCATTAACAAACTACTTCAGCCAGGGCACTCTAAACCTCCTGCCCCATCAGGTATCTCCCATAATAACCCTAAGCAAATTGCTGATGCCTTTAACAACTACTTCATTGAAACCATTTAAACTCTAGCTAAAACATTACCACCTGTTAGCACTGACCCATTAATCATCACAAACAGCCCAGTTCCCTCTTTTCATATACAACCCGTACCCACATCCCTTGTCTGCACCCTCCTTCAAAAACTCAAATCATGCACCCCTTTGGCTAAATGTCTACCAGCCGAATACCTGCAAATAGCAGCTAAAGCCATTGCCTATCCCATTTCCATCCTTATAAATAGAACAATTACAGAAAACACAATCCCTTCCATCTGGAAAGTCTCCCATATCATCCCTCTACATAAGGGTGGTACTTGTACTGAGATTTCTAACTTTTGACCAATTGCCTTACTCTCTCCAATAACTAGAATAATGGAAAAATGCATCCATCAACAACTACTTGACCACCTTCTCCATAATGACTTACTTGCCAACTGTGAGCATGGTTTCAGGCCATTTCATAGTATCACCACTGCCCTGCTATCTTTTTCTGACTGTATAAACAAACATCGTAACAATAACTCTCTTTCTTCTGCTCTGTTTATTGACCTTTCAAAAGCTTTCAACATGGTTAACCATCACCTACTTATGGCTATGTTAAAAGCCCTATCTCTTGACCCACAGGCATTACTCTGGTTTAAATCCTATCTAGAAAACAGACAGCAAGCAGTACTCTGGGATAACAATCTATCTATGCACCTCCCTGTTAACATTGGAGTACATCAAGGCTCTATTTTAGGCCCTCTTCTCTTATCAGTTTTTATTAATGATTTAAATGCCAAAATTCCACAAGCCACCTGTATACAATATGCAGATGATTCTACTTTAATATGTTCAGCTAAGTCCCTAACCTCTCTCCAGACCCTCACCCAAACAGTATTTAATATTGTTGAAAACTGGTTCATGCAACATTGCCTCCTTCTTAACCCCAAAAAAACAAAATTATTGCTTTTTGCTCCTACCCAAAAGTCACCACAATTTCACTTCACAGTAACCTCTAACAATGGAACTAGCATAGCTCCAGACACTACAACCCGACTCCTAGGAATTACAATAGACCACAACCTTAGCTATGATGATCATATTAATACTACTATAAAATCTGTCAACAGAAAACTAGGCTCCCTTTATAGAATCAAACCCTTCCTTATACCGGTAGCTGGAACTACTATTGCCCAGACCCACCTTATCTCTACCCTGTTCTATGCTTCTGCCATTTATAATATATCTAAAAGCAACCTTAGCAAACTTGCAACCAGCCATAACAACATTGCAAGATTTGCCACTGGTACCCCTTTCAGAACCCACCACTGTCACAACCTCAAACAACTAGGATGGTTAGAACTGCAGAACCACCTACTTTATCAACAACACACCATCACCCAAAAAATCCTTTACCACCCCAAGAATACCTCAATCCTCACTAATCTGATTACCCCGTATAAAAATCTGCCAACACTATGCTCAGCTAATAAGCTTCCAGTTTCCACTATTAAATCAAACAACCAGACAGGGGACTCACTATTCACTAACACAGTGGGGAAAACCTGGAATCTGCTTCCAAGGGGAACTCACATCTCTTTCTTCCACCCTGCTTTTCAAAAAATACCTTAAAGAATACCTTAACACACACTGGCTATATCCCTGCTCTAACCCTGACTAATATCTCAATCCCCATTTTACTCTCCCTCGACTTCTCTGCTCTGTTGTTCTATTACGTTTACCTGGGTTAACCAGTAGCCTAACCTCTAACTAGTATTTAACAAGATTTCCTTCTTAGTACTCTGAGTATTCTTACTCTAAATATGCTATCCTCCACTGTACTAGATATAAATATAATGTCTGTACATCTGTAAACAAGGCAAAAAAAAAATTTTACTTTATATTCTGTTTGTTATTTGCATGTAATATATATGTCACTGCCTATGCTTGGAGCTTTTCTTCCCAGGCCTCTACTGAAAATGGACATATATCCAGTTAGACTAGCCCAGTCAACAAATGTAAAATAAAAATAAAATGAAAAATAAAAAAAAAATAAGCAAAAAGCCTTTGGCACTACAGCATGCCAGTAATTTGCCTCAGCAGCAAGTGCAGAACTCTGTTCTGGCCATTTGTTGTACCTCTTTTACCCTGTATCCGTCTGTTGTAGCACCTACAACCACCATGAACTGGGGGTTAGCCACATCCTCTATGGCTGTTGAGGTCCCCTCAGTGGGCAAGGGAGAGCCACTCTTGTTGGTCTTGGGAGAGGGAACAGGGAAGTTTTCCCTGTTGTATCAGAATACTGTGCCCTTCACTGGGGATGCTGCTGCTGCCATTAGAAATACAGGTAGCCCCATTTTTTCTGACAAAAAGAAAGATAAAACCAAGCATGTGTCTACTTCTGCTCAATTTTCTTTGAATAGGAGTAGTTTACTGGGTCTGGCTTAGGGTTTAATTCAGGATACTGATCCTTCTTGCAAAGGAGTTTCTGGTAAAAGAAAAAGGGATTTCTCTTTTCTTGAAGAGATACCAGATTCTGAATTTGAACAGGAAGATGAAGGACAGATACAGTTTTTTCTCCTCAGCTTTCTGATTCAGATTTGGAGGAGGGCTCACTTTCTGATTTTCTCTGTGGAGGCTTGGATTCCTCTGAGACTATTGCTAGAATGTGCCAGTATTTTCATTGGGAGAACACTAAGGTTTCTCAGTCCTTCAGAAAATACTGTGTGTTGTTACAGAAAGATTTTCCAGTCTGCATCCATTCCTCCTGTCCTGTCTGCTTTAGAGGATGTGTGTCTTACTGCCTACAGTTTTACTACTGGTCATCCAGCTTCCTCTAAAAGGCAGATAGGATGTGTAAAGTTCCTCAGTCTTTTAAATTGTTATACACTATTCCAATACCTATAAGCCATGGTGGTGCAGCGGTAGCATTGTCGCCTCACAGCAAGAGGTTCTCCTGTTCGATTCTCGGCTGGAGCGCCTTTTGTGTGGAGTCTGCATGTCCTCCCCATGGTCGAGTGGTGTTCAATAGACAGGCATGAATGGGCATGCCTTCGTTGAAGGTTGGGCATCAAGCTGACACCTCAGCACTGTAAAAATCTACTGCCAATCATTAGCGGACCGGAGTTCTGCTGTGGCGACCCCTAACCGGGAAAAGCCGAAAGAAGAACATACACTATTCCAATACCTGACCCAGTAGCTAAAGCTTTAGTTGATCCCACTGCTGCTAATTCCAATCCTACTGTTTCTGATAAGGATGGGAAAATTATTGACAGGTATGGGGGAAAAGTGTATACTTTTGCAGCTTTGATTTTCAGAATTTTGAGTTGTCAGACTCATGTTAAATTGTGTTCTGAGAAACTGGAAAAGTATGAGGAATGTTTTATCTGCAGTTTCTTCTTTGAGGAAAAATCTGCTTTAAATAACTTAGTTTCTTCTATTGTACAGGTCACTACTCATGACTCTGTTGCTACTTCTTACAGGGCTGTGGTAGGGTTACCACCTGTCCCACTTTGCGAGAGACAGTCCATCCTTGGGCAGCTGTGTCCTGCAAAAAAATTGAAAAAATGGCAAATGTCCTGAGATTTTAGGACAAAAATGTCCTATATTTTCTTTAATAGTTGCATAAAACAGTTATTTTGTATCTGAAACATTTACATGTTATAAGAAACAGAATAAGCAACTAAAATGCTACAAGAATAAGCTTTTATTTAGGAAAAAAATTGAAGTTCTGTCCTTTGTACTGGCTGTGGGTATGTTTTACCCTGCAAAATCTGACATTTCTACAAAATGTCCCACTTTGGGCATTTGAAATGTTGGCAACCATAGGCTGTGGCCTCTGGCACTGTTTTGAGGTGGTCTGTATGGCTATATTCTGACAACCTCCCAAATGATGTTAAAAATGAGATTTTAAATTCTCCCTTGGGCAGAGATTTAATGTTTGGCCTCCCTGCTGCAGGGGTGATCAAAAAGTGCAATTAATCTGATCCAGGGAATCTCTTAAGATTTTTCTGACTTCCTTTTCCTAATTTTGTGAGGAATTTTCTAGTTCCTCATACAATTTTGGCAAAAAACAAAATAGTCTAAACAAAATACAGGTAAACAGACATTTAAGAAGAAATGGCAAGGGGCTCCAAAAAGAATCTTGAACCTCCCAAAACCAAGGAATCTCCAACAAGGGTTTAGGGTTTGGCATAATGGTTAAGGTATTAACCTCACAAACACAAAGTACAGGGTTGAATTTATTTATTTATTTGCATTTGTTTACCGGGAAATTCCAACTGGATGCAGGTTCTTTTTCAATGGAGGCCCGGGGAGAAAAGCTCCACAGAACAATAAATGAGCAGCGGAGTACATGAAGAACAACTGAATATACTTACAATAGCAAATAATACATACTGCAGCAAATATTAGCTATACATACAATATGAAACATAGTAATGAAGAGATATACCAATATCTAGCTAGAGGCTAGGAAAAAAGGTAGGATGTATATACAGATAGTACTAAGCTCAAATGGATACTGTTCTAAACTCATATACCTAAATCTTATATACAAATATTGCACTAAACTCAAACAGATATAAAGCAGACGCTCCACACGAAGGTGGAACAAGCTAGAAGGGCTAATGGGATGGAAGGGGAAGACAGAAGAGTAAGAGAGGAGACTGAGTGAGTAGTATACGTGGTAGTGAGAGGAATCTAGGTGTAAGTCAGTTGGATATGTATTTGGAGTTGAAATGAAGTGAGGTAGTTAAGCATGTTATAACAGGTCTGAGTGAATTGAGTGAGGAGGGAAGGGGAGGGTAAAGGGTGAGCCAGAGCTTGCAGAGGAAGGAATACAATGATCAGATAGTGTGAGGCAGAGTGGCTAGGGGAGGGGAGAGGAAGGGGAGGTAAAAGGAGGGTTACTAGTCAGGACTGGTGCATGGGCATAACCAGAGACTTTTTAAGTTAGTTTTTAGTGCAGTCTTGAATTGATTGCAAGAAGGCAGTGTGGTTACAGAGCGGGGGGGGGGGGGGGGGGTTATTCCATAATCTGGATATGACACAGGAGAATAGTGCTTCTCCCGCTGAGTTCTTGGGTTTGGTCACTAGAAGTAGATTTTTGCTGCTGGCACCTAGTGGTCTAGTGGAGCAGTAGGGCTGGATAAGGTTTTAAAGGGATGGGTCTTTAAGAGGATGGTTTACTAACTTGTGGGCAAGAGACAGTTGATTCAGGTGAAGAAGTTGAGGGAGTTCAAGCCAGTCAAGTTCTCTAAATGAAATACAGTGGTGACTGTGATAAGATGCACCAGTGGCAAACTTAGCAATTTTATTGTAGCAAGCCTCAAGCTTGTTTAGGTCTGTTTGTCTAAGGTAGGTAAGTATAGGAGAGGTGTTGAGTAAAGTGGAGATTAGGTGGGAATAGGCAGCAGAAATTCTGTCTATCTTAATGAGGAATTGTTTGTTTCTGTGCAATGCACCTAGTTTTTGTGAACCTTTTTTATGGTAAGAGAAATGTGAGTGTTATCAATCTCAACACCAAGTAGTTTGGTGTTTTCTGTTGGGGAGATGACAGTAATGTCTTTATCTAGAATATTAAAGTGGGGGATAATTGGGTTAGATTTAGTGGGTTGGAAGATAAGGAGTTTAGTCTTGCTTCGGTTTAGTAATAACTGGGCATTAGATAGTCAGCTTTCTACAGATGAAAAGGCTTCCTGTGTGATCTTGTGAAGTTCAGGTATAGTTGGGGCTGAGCAGATGAGGGTGGAGTCATCTGCATACTTTATAAGAGAAGCATGCTTGGTGGCTGTCAATAGATCATTGGTGAACAGTTAGAATAGTAGGGGACCAAGGATGGAGCCTTATGGAATACCGAGTGTTACAGGAAGTCGAGGAGATAGGTCATTATGCCAGACAACTGATTGGTTTCACAGTTATCTAACTGTCCACCAAAAATCAGTAGCTGATTGGGAAAAGGACAAGTTAGTGAGAACAGAGATTAGTAGTTTGTGTGAGACCATGTGAAAAGACTTGGATAGATCCAGAAATATAGCAGAGGAGAACAGGCCATTATTTTTATGATGAAGGATAGCGTTAGTGAAAGAGAGCAAGATGGTAGTAGTGCTGTGTATGGCCTGAAGCCATGCTGGGTGCTGGAGAGGAGGTTATTAGCTAAGAGGTAGTCTAAGACTTGAGAATGGATGCATTTCTCAAGTATCTTGGAAAGTGGAAAAAGGATGGTTATGGGGTGGTAATTGGAAAGTTCAGTGGAGGAGCCACATTTATGGAGGGGAATGATGTGGGATATTTTTCAAAGTGTGGGGACACAGCTTTCTGATAAGGACCAATTAATTAAGATAGAGACTGGATAAGCTAGGGCTTCTGCTGCAAGTTTTAGGTCTTCAGAGGGGAGACTGTCAGCTGCAAGTTTTGTAGGCTTAAGTTTCAATAGAATTTTTTTTATATAGGAGGTAGGTACTGATGAAAAAGGAGACTGTGGGTAGTGTATTTGGTTTTGATGTAGGGAGGGTGGGTAGAGGGTTGTGTTGTTTATTCAAAGACAGAATGGTTTCAGGAAAGTGTTTATTGAATGAGTCAGCAATACTGCTGGAGGAAGGGGAAGTGGTAGGTGGGCGGGGTGCCTACTTTATCTGGATGGAGAATGAAGTTTATTGTGGACCAGAACTGCTTAGGCTTGTGATGGGAGGCGTTTAGGGCAGACTGATGATATTAGCTTTTATCTTCTTTTATTTGCTTTTTGATCTTGTTGCGCAACTCTAGGAATGACTGTCTAGAGGAGGGGGTTTTTGTTAAGCGCCAGTGCTCCCAGGCCTTATCTCTGATTCTATCTCTAATTCTCACACTGAGATGCTTGGCTAGGCTTAAGCTCCCTAAATATGTTTGCTTCTTCAGATGTTACATAAATGATAATACTTTGAGTCCAGTTGTAATGTTGACCTGCACACTTCTATGCATATCATTTTTGGCAATTCAGGGGTATATCCCCATGCAGCACTGTTGTATATATTGTATATATATTGTATTCATCTGTTATCTTGTAACTGAATTCGATTCTTATTCTGCAATTGTTTTGTGAAGTTTTTGTATTGAAAATCAATAAAAGTTCGATTTGGAAAAAAAAACCAAAACAAAACAAAAAAACCCTAGGGGTCATTAGCCTAGTAATAACCTATGAACCTAAGTCTGAATGACTATTCAAGAGACCTTGTGACCCCCCCCCCCACCCTGTCTCCCTTTTTCTTCCAGAAAGTTTGAATCTCCAATTTCCGCTTTGCCAACAGATTTTTTTCAGACAAATGAGTTTGGAAAATCATTCACAAAGGCTACAAATTGCAGTGAGAGGAAACTCCTCCTTTCCAGGGACTCATTCCTCATTCCCTAGATCAGGCAATTTTGTTTCCACAGGTTTTTCAAAATATGCTCTCCCAAGGAGTGATAGAACCAGTTCCTCCTTCCCAGGTGGGATTGGGTTTTTATTCAAGGATGTTCCTAATGTCAAAGAAAGAAAATGCTTTTAGGCCAGTTCTGGATCTTTATTTCCCAAACTTGTTTCTGATAGTGCCCAGACTCAAAATGATGTCACTTTACAACCTGTTACCTCTTCTTCTTCTTTCAAGCTTCCTGGCAACACCACACTTAAAAGATGCTCATCATCACATCCCTATTCATCCAGACTTCAGACATTTAATGTTTTGTGTGTCTGGGTCACATTATCAGTTCTCTGCATTACCTTCTGGACTATCCACTGTGACAAGAGTGTTCACAAAGTGTCTAGCTCCAGTTATAGGCTACAGAGTATCCACATTTTCCATGTTTAGATAGCTTGCTTCAAAGTGTCAGAAATATCTTTCTTTGGTGAGAGATCTCTTACGCAAGGTGGGATTCCAAGAGAACATTCAAAAGTTTTTCTTGACTCCTTCATACAGGATTGTATTACTGAGATGTCAGCTAGACACCACAGTTCAAACAGCTTTTCTTCCACAGGAGAAAAAAAATGGAAGTTTACCTAGATCTATTTCTAAGGTTTTCTGCTTAGTCTTCAGTTGCTGCAAGGGAATTCCTCAGGATTTTAGGTCTCATGGTATCTATAATTCTTATGAGTCCCCTGGCAAGAGTCCACTTGAGAAAGATACAGTGGTATTTGAAATCTCTTTGGTCCCAGCATCAACATCCTTTGTATTTTCAAATTCTTGTGATGAGTCTGTTAGAAGAGAGATCTTTTGGTGGAGACAACAGTTATCCTTAAATCCAGGTCTTCCTTCTCCCTCCTTACTCCAAAACAGTCAATCACTTCAGATGCTTCAGACTTTGCTTGGAGAGCACTTTCAGGAGGGCTAAAATTGCAGGGGGTGTGGGACACCAAGGACAGATGCAAGCACATAAATATTAAGGAGATGCTTTCCTTGATCAAGGCACTCAATTCTCTGAACCATCTGTGGCTTCCAGGACCTCTTCAAGTGATTACTGACAATATCACAGTCATATGGTACATCAACAAGCAATGGAGCACCAGGTTGTGCCCTCTTTGCAGTATAGCCTTGTTAGCTTGGGATACAGCTTCACAGCACAGTCTCACTCTGCAGGCATCCTACATTCTGTTGAAACATAATTGTGTGGCAGACATGCTGATCACAACCAGGGCAGACCCTCATGAATGGAAACTAGACTGTGGGGTCTTACAAGTTTTGATCCATCAAGTAGTCCTTTTTGCCTCCTCTCTAAACAATGGACAAGCCCTGGAAGACAGGCGCCATTTCTTTTCCTTGGATAGGAATATTCCTGTATGCTTTGCAACCCTTTTCACTAATATCCAGGGTACTTCTGAAGATTCAGAAGGAATCTGCCAAGATCATTGTGGTGACTCTGTTCTAGCCCAGGTAACCATGTTTCTTACTTCTTTTGGAAATGGCCAGGGGCAATTACCACAAGCTTCCTCACAGACTGGATTTACTTACAGAAGAGCAGGGGTGATGCACCCTGACATCAATCAGCTTCAATTGACTGCCTGGATGATAGGGTATTAATTCCTTTTAGACACCTGTTAACTGAGGATGTGCAGCTGATACTAACGGAGAGAAGAAAATCTGCTACTAGAAAATCATATATTGGCAAATGGAAAAGGGTTTCTTGTTGGTACCAACAACATAACCAGCACCTATTCAGGGCTAGTTGTTATATGGTGCTACAATATATGTGTGAGTTACTATCCTATGGCCTTCCTTATTCCTCTATCAAGTTTCAGTTATCAGTCATTTCAGTGTGTCTGTCCATGGATCCTCCTCTTTCATTGCAATCTCAAGTCAAAATGTTCTTGAAAGGGGTTTTGCATAAGAGGCCTCCAAGAAAACCAGTGACTCCTCCTTGTGACCTGAATTTTATGTTAGAGAAGCTAACACGTAGGATCATAGGAGATTACTAGGCTATCGACCCGGAGGTCATTTTAAGCCTAGCTGTTTCAACCAGATGTAATACCATAAAGGTACTCGTCAATACCCAAGACTGCATTTAGTGATGACTGCCCATGTCCAGGAGGGTTGTGGGCACTATGAATTTATGGTGCCCCATCCACTCATCCAGGTACCTCTTGAACAGTGTCATAGAGGTGCTGTGTTTCACATGAATTGGTAGCCTGTTCCAAAGATGTGGCAGTCACTGGGAGGTAAATCTATCCCTCCAGCATGTGCTATTTAACTCAGAGGCCATATCTAAGTACCTGGAATGGGTAGCCCTATACCCATTTGATTTATGCATATGCAATAAGTTCATTAGGTTTGGGTCTTGCGCTGCTCTGTAGGCCAGTCATAAGTCTCCCCTAAGAAATCTATATGATATGGAGTACAGTGACAGGGATTTTAGTCAGTCTATGTAAGGCACATGCTGGAGGCCCTTGATGTTCTTTGTTAGAAACTTCTGAGGTCTCTCTAATTTCTGTAGATGCTTAGTACGGTACATATCAAATGGGGCGTTATACTCAGTTATGAGCCAGATAAATTGCTGAGTGCAGGGGGGTTATAACTTCTTTTGCTCTTGAGGTGATGCCTTTACTAATCAAGTGAGCTATGTGGAAAGCTTTCTTTACAATGGTAAATACGTGATGGTTGAAGTCACGGTAGCGGTCAGTCTGTGATCCCAGTGCTTCGTATGTACTTAGGGTATTGTTATTGATTTCATTGTGTGAAGAGACATTGTTTGTGTTGATGGGAATGATGATGAATTTCTTTGCATTCAGTTTGAGACCGTGACTAATAAATACACCATTCGGTCTGTGTGCGACCATCCTGGAGTATACTGACATCGTTTGAGGATTCAATGATTGCACCTAATTTGCAGTGGTCTGCAAACATGATCAACCACAACCCTTTAGTTTTGACCTGAATGTCTGAGAAGTATATACCAAAAAGTAGGTGGCCCAGCACTGACCCCTGTGGTGCCCCGCTGGTAACAGGTCTGCTGGTTGATGTGGCGTCACCCACTTTGATAGTGTGTGTCCGGTTTGTGACCAGTGGTCAGACCATCTTACAATGAAGATATTTGCATTCAGTTTTCTAAGTTTATTGATAATGCCTGAATGTGGGATTGTGTCGAAAGCCTTTGCCAAGTCAATGTATGCTGTGTGCACAGATCTGCCCTCTTCAATGGCCTTGGTCACACTTTCAAAGAGACCCACCACACGAAGCAGAATATGGTAGGATCCAGGGTTTGGAGGTCACCTATATCTTTATTTCTGAGGTCCATACTATATGTTCCATAGCCTTACAGATGAGGCTGGTCAGGCTTATGGGTCCGTAATTTTCCAGGTCTGTTGCTAGGCCACCTTTGTGGAGGGGAGTAACTGTTGCTATTCTCCATTCTGCAGGAACAAAGCCTGTGGTTAGGCTCTAATTGAAAACTGTACTTAGTGGTGATGCTAGTTCATGTTTTAGCCCATTTAGTAGACAGCCTGGGGTGTTATTTGGTCTCACAGAGGCCGTGTTCTTTGCCTTGGACAGGGCTTTAAGGACCTGCCCTTTAGATATGTAAGGTGGGGGAAGTTTGGGGAAGGGTTTGTTGTAAGTTAGGAGGGGAAAAGGGAGTGAAATTTTCACCAAATCTATTTGCTAGCAGGTTTGCTCTATTTGTGAGATACAATTGGCCACCGGTTCTGCACATGCTTGGGTCCTATCCTTTAGGTTATGTACATAGCTGTAAAAGGCCTTATGGTTATCCTTTACAGTACTTGATAGGTTTCCCTCCAAGGAGCTGATGGAGGATTTGGCAAGTTGTCTTATTTGCCTGTTAAGGCTAAGGAGGGTGCTTTTCCATTGTTGGGTTCTTGTCTTTGTTTTCTTGGACAGCAACGTTTTGCATTTTTTGTAGAGTTTGTTGATGTTGAATGTTCAGCATGGCAGCTTGATTTTACTTTAGGCTCTGGATTCTATCTCTTACAGCCAAGTTTATACACTTATGCAAGTGATTATACAGGACTTTAGTGTAAGCTTTGGCATAGTTGCCACTTTCAACTTGGGATGGGGCTTGGAATGCTTTTATACCTTCACCTTGGAGGGTATAGTCTGCTTTGGTGATATTTTTTAGTCTGATTTTAACCTTTGTGAGTTCTGGTGTTAGTGCCAGCTTGAAGGTGACTGATTTGTGGTCAGTTTTAACTAATGAGGGTCTGACAGTTACTACAGTGCACCTGTTTGACATGTTGGTGAGGTCCAGATCTAGAATGTTTGTTCCCCTTTTCAGGGTATGGACAATTTGCTCCAGGGAATTTGAATTCAGAAAGTCAAGGAACTTTTGTGCTAGCAAGTTTGGGCTAGACTAGGTTTCCTAGTTGATGGCAGGAGAATTGAAATCCCCCATAGCCAGTGTGTTTGGTAAAATTTGAATCGTCTTCAATTTGGTTAAGTAGGCTTTGTGAGTGTCATGACCCATGGAGGGGGATCTATTATTGGTTAGGACTTGGTTTTCACACGTTCATTTTGTGGTCTAAAGGTGTGAAAGGCATTGTAACCTTTTAGGGATGGGGTAGTCCCTGAGGCCTTAAACCAGGTTTCTGTGACTGCACAGACATCTGCAGCTTCTAGTAATAGAAGTGCTTCCAGCTAGTGCAGTTTTTTGTTTAAGCTCCTAGCATTTAGCAGAATATCCCTTATTTTGGTCTGATTGGTTAACTTCATGTTGGTAATGTTGTTTTCAAGACCTTGCCTAAAAAAAGCACTATGGGGAGGCAAGAGCTTTTGGCAGTAGCCGAAAGCCTAGGTGTGCCAGGTGCAAACCATCTCTGTCAGAGCAGCGAAGTCTGTCGACCATGGCTTCCCAACAGACAGGAACTGGAACCCCTTGGAATGACACCAAAAACTAAACCAATTATTGAAATCGATCATTTTTTGTTTATACTGTGGCATCATTCTAGGTGAGGGTAGTATGCTGTTCAAGGCTAGGGACATACCTGCCTGGGACACAAATTCAGAGAGCTTGACCATGTCTCTCTTCATATAGTCCAGTGAGGTACATCTCAGGTCATTCACACCAACATGAACTATGACAGAGTCATAACAGTATTTGTTGCTGAGAGACCTGAGTGCATGTGTGATTTAGCGAATCCTGGCACCGGACAGGCAGCTTACTGTGACTTTCTCCTTGTCCAGCCTGGTGAGCAGGACATTCATGTGTCTCACTACTGAGTCTCCAATTACAAGAAAACTAGTTTTTTAAGTGTTACACCTTACTGACTTGATGGGTAAGACACTGGTGTTGCTATGTGTTATGGGTGCTGTGGAGACTGTGTTAGCTGCAGCAGACTTGTGTTTTGGAGGTTTCTGGTGTTTCTGTAAGTTTTTCGAGAGAACCTCTGCTTATGTAGATTTACATGTTTGATGTGTACAATATGTATGAGTAGTGGTATGTGTAAGAGTAGTGGTACTATGTGAATATGTAGTGGTGATTGAGTTGATGACCTTCTTCGTGTTACTGTTTTGAGTGAGAGAGTATGGATTCTAGATTCTTGGTATGAATACATCTCTTGCACTCTGCACTAGACTGTGTTATTAGTAGTGGGTTGTCTGTGTACATGAGGCAATTGCTATACTGCCTCAACAGACCCAAGTCAACCAGGTTGGCAGGAGAGACAAGTGTAGTCCAAATGTCCATAATACTAGGTTGAAGACTGTTGTCACTATGGGGTGGCTTTTCAGAAACGGTCATGGAGGAGCTTGGTGAATGGATATTTCTGCTTGGATTTAAGGGAAAATTTGTTGAATTTAACTGTCAGGCTTTGGTGCATAATTGCAAGGCTGTGCGCAGTGTTGCACGATGTACAAATAAGCAGAAAACTGCTCAGAAGAAGGGCCTTGTTCCATTTGAACCAGCTAATCTGGCTGACTTGATGTTCTTGGAAAACAGTTTTATTGATTGCTCTGACCTCTGCAAGAAGGGTATCTGAGTTGGCAAGCTGTTCTGGTGAGTCAACCCTATCTCATTTTCCATAGATACAGGATTTCTTTGAGAATTAGTCCTTCTTTTATGTCTAAAGAGATCCCATTCAGAAGATTGACTCAACAAAAGTTGAACTACATCTAGTTGAGTCCATATGATTGATTTTCCGAAAAGTAAAAAAATGGGAAACAAAAAAAAATCTGTTTTTGCAGGGGGGCAAGCCCCCTCTACACCCCCATGTGTGAGGCTGAACCCCCCACATCCCCTGCATATTATATATACCAGCTCTGAGATTGCACTACTGTGGGGAAAAGGGTAAATTCCCTGATCCCCACTGTACTGTGCTCTCCATTCAGAAGCTCTGACATTTTGGAAAGTTGATCATATGGTCTTGACCATATGAAGTACGACTTTCCATTGGGTTAGTCTTCTGAATGGGACCCATCTAAAGTGGCATCTGAGTTTACTTTAAGACAGACTATTCATGTCTCTTTGTTTTCTTTCCTGAATGTAAAAATGAGGGATAAGGGATACTTCACACATTGGATGTCCACAGACAACTCAGTTACTATCTTGACTGAGCAAAATCTTTCAGATCTTTGTATCAATAGTTCATTTCTTGTAAAGGCAAGAAGAAGGGACAACCTGTGTCAAAACAGACTATTTCCAAAAGGGTGCCTAAGGCTATTACCTTTTGTTATATTCACCGTATCAAAACTATTAGTAGTAGGGTCAAGGCCCACTCTACCAGGGCCTTGGCTTCACCTATGACTTTTCGGAAAGAGTTGAAGACTAGAAATACTGTAGAAGCTGCTTCTTGGTCCTCTGTACATTTGTTCATAGGTTCATAGGTAGGTACTAGGTTATTGGTCCTAGGGCCTATATAAGCCTAGCCAAAAAAGGTACTCTGGCTTTCGTCAACCAAGAAAATTATTTTCCTGTGGCCCTGTCGAGCAGAGCCACAGAGGTGATCCCCTTGGTGAATTTCCTATTTCCCATCCAATCATTTTTCTTGAAAAGTGCTAATGAGGAGCTTTGTTTGATATAGATAGGTAGTTTGTTCCAGAGTATGGGAAGTCTCTGGGACAGAAATCTATCCCTCCAGCATGTTCTGTTTATTGTGGTGACAAGGTTTAGGTCCCTAGAGCGTGTAGCTCAGAAGGATTGGGATTTCTTTAAGTGGAGCATGTCCAATAGCTCTGGGTTTGACATAGTTTTGTATGTTAGGCAGAGATTGCCTTTGAGTAGGCGATATGCGATTTTTTTGAGATGGTCTGCGTAGGACACCTGTTTGAGGCCAGTAATCCTCTTTGTGACGTATTTCTGCGGCCTTTCCAGTTGTTGTAGATGTCTTGTGAGGTACATACCAAAAGGGGCATTGTACTCTATAATGGGTCTAATGAGTGATGAGTAGTGGGGAACAATTACCACTTTTTTTCCTGGATGAGAAACCTTTTGTGATGAGGTGTGCCACGTGGAAGGATTTCCTGACTACTGTGGTGATGTGATTATCAAAGGAGAGACTACTGTCCACCTGTGTCCCAAGGTCTCTTATTACAGTTTCAGTGTTAACTGGACTACCACCTACGTGGTAACTCATGGGTACAGAGTTTTTACCAAAGGGGATGACAATGCACTTTTTGACATTGAGCTTGAGGCCATGGCTTTGACACCAGGCATCTGTCTCAGTGAGCCCCTTTTGTAGGATGTCCACATCGTTAGGAGTTTCGATTATGGTTCCTAGTTTGCAGTCATCTGCAAATTTCATTAGCCAAAGACCTTCTGTGTTAGCCTGTACTTCAGAAAAGTAGATACCAAACAGGGGAGGATCCAGGACTGAACCCTGTGGTACTCCACTTGTCAATGGTCTGAAGTTGGATTTGGAGTTTGTTATTTTCACAGTGTGGGTTCTGTCAGTGAGTCAGTTGGCAACCCATCTTGTGGCATAGGGATTTATACCTAGTTTAGTGAGTTTATCTATAATTCCAGAGTGAGGGATGGTGTCAAAAGCCTTGGCGAGATCTAGATAGGCTGTGTGAACCACCTTCCCCTCGTCTACGACTTTGGTGACTGCTACAAAGAAGTCTATCAAGTTTAGGAGACATGATCTGCCTTTTACAAACCTGAACTGGGTGGGGTCCAGAGTTTGGAGATTGCCACTGTCTTTGTTTATAAGTTCCATGATGATACGTTCCATGGCCTTGCAGACCAGCCTCGTTAGACTAATGGGGCGGTAGTTCCTGGGGTCCATGTTGGCTCCCCCTTTGTGGAGTGGGATAACCGTTGCTGTGTGCCATTCAGTGGCCACAAAGCCTGAGATGAGGCTATGACTGAACATGGTGCTTAGGTGGGGTGCCAGTTCATTCCGTAGTTCATGTAGAACACAGCCTGGGATGTTGTCAGGTCCCATGGATGCTGTTCTTGGCTTTGGAGAGTGTGGTTTTTACCTGTGCAGCCATGATTGCATGAACTTTGCATTCTTCCAGTATAGAGATGAGCCCTTTAGGGGGTGAGCGGGGGGTAAAGTCAGCACTGAACCTATCTGCCAGGATGTTGGCAATATCAGTTGGTTCTGTATATTTGGTGCCATCGTGCTGTAACTCAGAGCAGATCTGAGTGTTGCCATTGAGATTCTTGACATAGCTATAGAATGCTTTGTGGTTGTCTTTAGAATCAGTGACGATTTTATTTTTGTAACTAGCTTAGGAGGATTTTATGAGTGATCTCAGCTTCTTACTGAGGCTGACCAGGTAGTTCCTCCAATCATGGGATTTTACTCTTTTTTGCAACAATTTCTGTCTTCTGTTGTAGAGTTTGTTTATGACAGGGGGCCATAAGATTTGCTTCCTTTTTTTGGAGGCTAGCCTCTTGGTTCTGTTAGGGATAGCATGATCCATGCACTCGTGTAAGTGCTTATAAAGTGCATTTGTGTAGGATTCAGCAGTCGTACCTCTATTGTCCATCTGCATGGGTGTCGTGAAGTTTATCACTTCTGTCTTAAGAAGCGTGAAGTTGGCTTTGGAGAAATCTTTTACAGTGGTTTTCCTAATGGGGGGTGTGGGCGGGATGTGGATGTCTAGGGTGATTAGCTTGTGGTCGGATCTGACTAATGAGAAATTGACCTCTGGTGTGGAACACTGATCACCCATGTTGGTAATGACCAGGTCTAGGATACTGCTGCCCCTGGTGGGGTTGTGGATAAGTTGATCCAAGGCATTGGAGTTTATGAATTCCAGACAACGTTGAGCAAAAAAGTTGGTACATAAGTAGTTTTCCCTGTTAATGGTGTGGTGGTTGAAATCATCCATTATTAGGGTGTTGGGTTTTCCCCTAATATTTTCCAGTGTATCAAGAAATGAGGAGTCAGAATCCTGGGGCATGGTGGAGGATCTGTAGCAAGTTACAATTTGGATTGCCCATGGATAATCTCGGATGCATTATGCTGAGCAACTAGCCTGGAGTTGTGGATATCCTTAATGAATATGGACACGCCTCCACCTTTAGTGTTTCGGTCCAGGTTATGTGGCCTAAAGGTGTGGTATGAATTATAGCCTGGTAATGCAGGGGTGCTCTCTGGAGTCTTGAACCAGGTGTCTGTCACTGCACAGATGTCGATGTTTTCCATTTTAAGGAGTGCCTCGAGTAAATGCATTTTGAGGTTTAGACTTCTAGCATTGAGTATCTTTACCCTCAGATTTTGCTTGCTTGTACCGGTTATGGTGGTGAATTTGTCATTTGAACCTTGCCTAAAAAAGGCACTATAGGGGTGGCAAGAGCCTTAGCCAGTATCCGGAATCCCAAGGGCGAAAGGTGCAGGCCATCTCTGGCAAAGCATCGTGGTCTGTCAATCATGTCATCCCAGGCAGACAGATACTGGATCCCCTTAGAATGACACCAGAAGCTTAGCCAATTGTTGAAGTCAATCATTTTACATACTTTTACAAAGCACTATATGCTTGATACGTTCTTTATGTCCAGATCAAGGTTTGCTAGGACCATTCTCCAGAGGCTCCTGGACTCTTCTTCTTCCACCTCCCAAATGTAGTTAACTAGGGCAATTTACCCATCTAGCTAAGGCTACTGCAGCAGTGATCAATACAATGGACATAGTACAGTTGTATAAATTACACTTACCATAACATTAGATGTTCAGATTATCACTGCTGCAGTGGCAGCTCCTTCCATCTCCCTTGTTTTTGATGTGTTTTTTTTTTAATGGCAGGGTGTGGACATTTATTTATTTTTTGTTATTCCTAGCATTGTCCTTTCAGGACATAGCCTCCCTGTCCCTGCTGGCAGGAAAGATCTGAAGGGCTTCACTCCAAAACTTGCCTTTCAGTCAGCTCAGCTAAAGCTGACTTACAGTTGGGCATATGGAAGATGTCCTGAAGCTTGGGAAGCTGTACAGCTGTTATATCCTATGCAGTATATAACCCATAAAGCTTTGGTGACTGCAGCAGTGATCATTCAAACATCTCCTGTTATGGTGAGCTAAACTTACACAACTACCCTTTTTTAATAGCTACTTGAAATTCAGAGGCAACATGTTGGTGAACACTTTCATGCAGCTGCAATGCTTTGCTTCTGAATCCAGCTTTGAGACTTTCATTCTGAAATCTGAAGACATTTCTGTTGAAGTCAAGCTGGCTACTTAATCTATTTTCTTCCTGATATAAACCAATAAAATACAGATTTTGTTTTAGCCCATAAACTTGATTGGTATCTTATGTGACCCTTCCCCTAAGCTTATTTGGTTGCAAGCCCACATGGTGGCTCCATTCAGCTTTTTTTTGTCTGAGCCTGCCCAAGCTATTTGGATCACCTGGCTACCCAGTTCTTTCTGCTGATTACCACCTCCAGTCTTACCTCCAGAGATTGTCCTAGTATCCCTTCGACAAATGAGGTTCTTTGACTCTTTAACTGGACCATCATCAACATCATTCTGGATCACTTTTAGTCTGACACCTGCTCCCAGACAAGTTTACCAAGTGTGTTCCTACCAGAAATATAAGCTTCAGGCAACAGAACTTTTAAATTAAATTGCTGTGCATGGGATATTTAAAGTTAGAATGGCCTTAAAGTGGTTAAACAAAACTAAAATGTAGATACAGCTTTGCAGGCTAAATTGATAAATTACTCTTTCAACAAGAACAGACAAAATGTCAAGAAGAGAAAGCTTGATAGATTGGGTCCTTGCTTGTCATTAAGGTAATACCATTGTCTCTGCAATGCTCTTGTTCATTTACCAAAAAAACATTCATCCTTTAGCGTTTTGGCATTCAACCAAAATGGTCTCAAGCCATAACCTCATTCTAGTTTGAAACCTGAAGAAATTCTCACCATACAAAACATACAGGGAAACATTTTAGATAAACTCTGCACTAGAAATTATGTTACACGTTATTTCATGAATACTATCCTAATTATCCTTGATGACCTTTCAACAGAAAGCTTATAAGGTGAAATAAATCCCCTCGCCTGGGGTATATGAATCCATCAAACAACTAATGATATACAGAGAGAGCATATATACACATGATGCTTTAAGGATAAATTAACAATTAGCCATGAAATATTAGCAGCTCAGAAATCACTGCAACAGAAAAAAATGCAAACAGTATAAATGCTATTTCTTTAGCACAAGTCACAATAAGCTGTCTTATTCCAGAAACTTCTGATAAACTTTACGTTTCACCTTCGCCCAGGGGAATAGTGTACTCCATCATAACCCCAGTTATACAAATAAAGTGGCAGAGCTTTTTAAAAGTTACATTGAAGAAAGTTTCTAAATGCAAGCAATCCCTTTGCATATCCAGATTCCACTCTAAAACATACATAAAACAGTGGCTTTAATTTAAAATAAGTTTGTTTTAGGCACCTCAGAAAGTAACTTACTAAATCTAAAAGCATTGGCTTCCCTGACACTGACCTCAGCCCTCCAAAGCTTCTTAAATGTATTGCCTGCTCAATGACTATGTTCTACAAATACCTGATGAGCTGGCATATACTGGAAGGCACCACACCAAAAATCTGGATCTAATATTTAGAGAAATTCAAAATTACCCAAACCTTTTCTGAGCAATGTTAATTCTAAACTGCACTACTCTTTCAGTACACTCCAAAGTTAAGTGGAAATATATGTACACCACAAAATATATTTTTCAAAAAAAGCCCGCAGGGATCTGTTTTTGGACTTTCTTTTTTTTAGTTATGTTAGTAATCTCTTCCAACATAGTGATGCAGTGCAAGAGGTTAGTATGTTGATTACACTGTATTTATTTGCAGGAGGACATCTTATACTTATTCCAGAATTGTACCACAAGCTCAATTCTTTCAAATGGAATTCTGTCTGACATACTGTTATTGTACTATGTACTGTGGTGAGCTTGTCATTGCAACTAACAACTGGGAGCAACTCTGACAATACCTGTCAGTGTTGTTGGCTGATGGATTATCCTTTAATGTGCATATTAATAAGGTTGTCAAACAGGCTGGATTGTTTTTTACAGAATTAAGCATTATCTGCTACCAAGTACAACCTGCAGACCTGTTAGTGGCTTGACATTTTCTACATTATTTTACATCTGTGTAACAGTTACTAGCTTGTCATCAGGAAATATGAGCAAATTAGATAATACTTTCCCTAGGTTTATATATAATTACCAGACATGCAGACTAGGAGACCATTAATGAGCCTAGCACAAATGCCCTGTTGCCCCGAAACATGGGGCTGTATTACTGGATCGAAACTTTGGATAGCTGAATAACTAAAGATTGAACTGGTAATATCAGAATCCAAAAACTGCAAACTGCCGATTTCATACAGGGAAAGAATTCCTTTGGCCACATGAAAAAAAAAAAACTTTTAAACCCAAATCACGAGGGGGGCTTCACCCCCCCACACTCTCTGATGTGGGGACATGTGCCCCACACCACCCTAACTAAATATACCAACTCTGAGATCACTCTACATTGGCGAAAAGGGCATAATCCATATAACGGCCAAAGGAATCCTTTCCCTGCGTGAAATTGACTGTTCACGGTTTTTGGATTTTGATATTCTCAGATCGATCTATAGTTATTCGACTAACTAAAGTTTTGATCTAGTAATATAGACCCCCAAAACACTGCCTGGTTAAGTGACTTGCTCAAAGTCAGCAAAGGATGGCTGATGGAATCAAACCCTGTACCACAGGAGGTAGTTCATTAACAGCAAATTGCTTTAATCCTCTGCACCATCTGCCAGACATTTGACAAGAGTGATTGGTTTCCTGTTTCAACACTTCCAAGAACTTAGCCACTGTGACCCGATCAAGTGACTAAACTGGGTTCTATTTAATGCTAAACTTCATTCATTTTGGCTTCACTTCTCTTGCAAGCAGTGTAGCCATCAAGTCTTGTCATAGGAACCCTTCTTCACTCAGCTTTCCAACTAGATGTCATAGATATCAGAGTACAACTATTAAAATATTTAGGAAGCTATATTCATTAGGAGGCACATTAATTTGTGACTGTATTGGTTGCATGTGGAATAAACTACTGAATTTCCTCAAAAGATTTTGGCTTTTCCCGGTAAGGGGTCGCCTCAGCGGAACTCCAGTCTGCTAATGATTGGCAGTAGATTTTTATGAAACGCCGAGGTGCCAGCTCAATGCCCAACCTTCAACAAAGGCACGCATGTCTTTTGAATGCTACCCAACCGCGGGAAGGACATGCAGACTCCACACATAAGGCAATTCAAATTTGCACTTATTCAACTTAGCTAACTTTGCCTGCAGTTGTCATAGTGGATATTTCTGATCCCAGGAAATCCTTCTATCTCTAGACATGCTTTAAAGTCTCGCACATATAGGATTATGACTGGGTCTCCAATTGTAACAAACTTGGCATGTGCTTGAGACATGGATGTCGAGAAACTCACCTCATGAATGGAGCAGTGAATCTTGACATCCATGTCGAGAATACAAAACATGTGCTAGTATGTGCATGTACTGCAGTACAAAACCCAATTATAACAGTATTCAAAGGTGCTTAACAAAACTTTTTAGTGCCCTTGAACACTGTTACTATCAGACATGAGCTGCAGTAAATAGCTTATCTTTCTGCTGATTTTGGAGCATAATTAGTGTACTGCATTTAGTACACGAATGCCTAATGCATTCCAAGAATTGTTACACCAATAAGATGTTACTTGTTTGACTCAGCTGAACATTGCGCCTGCTATTATAATTCAAATTTAGAGCATCATTTTATATTTTTAAATTCCCTCTTTTTCTTGTCCAGTTTCAGTGCTTGTGTCTACTATTTTCATATAATGCTTATTATAATTATCTCTGAGTACTATATCATCTTCTCACATTCTGAAGTTTCTAACAGCTTTATAGAATACAACGCCCTATTTGGTATGTACCTCTCAAGACATCTGCAACAACTGGAAAGGCTGCAGAAATACCTCACTAAAAGAATCACAGGCCTAAAGCAGATGCCCTATGCTGACTGCCTTAAAAAACTCCCATCTATACACTAGTCGCATATTGCCTACTCAAAGGTGATCTCTGCTTAACATACAAGGCCATGTCAAACCAGAGCTGTTGGACATGCTACACTTAAAGAAATCACAATCCCTCAGAGTAACATGCTCCAGGGATCTAAACCTTGTCACCACAATAAACAAAACATGCTGAAGGGATAGGTTCCTGACCCAGAGACTCCCCAGACTCTGGAATAGACTGCCCATACATGTCAAGCAGAGTGCCTCTTTGGCCCTCTTCAAAAGGAACCTTGACAATTGGATGGGAGAAAGGAAAGTCACCCCAGGGATCACATCAGTCACCCTGCTAGACAGAGGTCCAGGGAAGTAAATAGTGTGGGAAGAAATAGCCAGGGAATTGTAATGGCTAGGCTTGTATAGGCCCTAGTGCCGATAGCCTAGTACCAACCTATGAACCTATGAACCTGTGTTACACTCTGGGTCTCCTTCGGAAAATGGACCACAACCCCGATGGACTACCTGGTTAATAAAATAGAAATAAATAAATATATATGTGTATATGACCCAGGCTAACCCTGAAAATGGTCAGTATTGATCAGTGTATTACCCTGGTAAGCAAACATAAATAAACAAATAAATAAATAATACATGCACTTGCTTGATATACACTACCATGGTAAAAGTAGTAGCTGAGGGTTACAGGGCTGTTACATAATCACATTCAAATGATGATAGTAGTGTTAACACAATATTCAAAAAACTATCATCTGTGCATGGCAGGAGGGGTGAGTAGGATGTCCAGTCTTTCTGAAAGAGATACTAATGGTTCATTCTGTCACTATGGTAAACATTTTGTTCAAAATATGTGTTATTAGTTCCCTTCTGAGATATCATGCTGATTGCATTCATTAATTATAGGATTTCCACAAGCCCTGAAACAATGCTAGGACTGGATAGGATAGTACACGCCTCTTAAACCCAAATATAGGTCTTAGGTGTTATTTCACTACAGTGATTATTGTCACTTCCTCTCATCTTGAGAGTCTGGACTGAATTCTAGCCTTTCAACGTTATCTTTGAAGAGTTCATATGGATTTTCTCTGAGTACTATACCTTCTTCTCACATTCTGAAGATGTCCTACTCAGGATGACTACTCTAAAAAAACTGTGATTAAGTTTGTATCGTAAATGTTTCTATTTATATCTGTCCTGTATATATTTTTTTATGGACTAAACCATTTAGCAAAAGAAAGAAAAAAAAATCTGTGCCTCGTAGATTGTTAGCTTTCCTTTGACTTGCATGCCATCTGTCAACAGATCAGTTAACTGAGAAGCAGCTGGGTAAAATAATTTTTTTAGGGTACTTTGCTCTGAGCCTCCTAAAGAATGGGTTCTCATAGCTGTAATGCCTGGGTATTTCATCCCTGACCTCTGTACAACAAAAAGTAAAAAAAACATGTTGGGGAATTGGCCATTTGTTGTGCTAAAGCTAGTGAAATTTGCTAATGATCGCTCTAGTAGCATTTGAAGTAATGGATCCCATTTAAGATAGCTTTTAAATATCTCCCAACCTTTTGTTATCTGATTTACAAATATTACTGCAAAATGTCCTTGGTTATATTAGCTCACATTTTTATAGTTACAGGCTTGACTTCTTGCAGTTTTAGTTGCTTCTCTATTCTCTAGAATGGCATAACAACATGGAGACAGGGAACACAAAATATTTTGGAAATATGAATGAGTGGAGACACATTAACATGAAAATGACCTAATTTCAATATGTGTATAGAAAAAGTAAGGTGGGAGAATATGAGCTGTGGTGTCACCCTGACTTCTTAAATTATTATCCCAAGATCCAATTGACCTGTTTGATTTTTCATTATGATGCAGACTTGAGATGAGTGGCGTTCGAAAGATATGCGTGAATGGGCATGCCTTCGATGAAGGTTGGGCATTAGGCTGGCAACTCGGCACCATAAAAATCTACTGCCAATCATTAGTGGACCAGAGTTCCACTGTGGCGACCCCTAACCGGGAAAAGCCGAAAAGACAAAAAAAAAAATGCAGACTTGAGATGAGCATTTGGAAAAAAGTGTTTAAAGCTGAGCTTTAGAAACGTCAACAAAAATGATGTCTGGAAACTGTAGGGTTAACCTAAATTTTAGTCTGAGCTCTTCCAAGGATGTTTGCAGATTTATGCATAACTGTGTAAAAATGTGCACTACTCAATTAGCTTTTTATTCTTTCAAAGCTTAGTATGTACAGGCAGTGAAAAAATGTTTTGTGAAAAGCAAACTGCTTAAAAATAAAGAAAGGGTCAGCAATGTTCTGTAAAAAAGCTTGAGAGTTCTTGGAAGCTTGAATGAAAATACCTGATGAAGTACTTTCAGTTCATTCATTTGAAATGCTTTTGTCTATTACTGCTTAGATGTTTTAATGTTACCTTTCATTTTACTTTGTTGCTAAAAAAAACAAACAAACAACCCTATGAATAATAACCTGCTGATTTTCATGTGCTTCATTATATATTCTTAGATGACAAACCCTCTTGGTGACAGAAGACTGCACTGGTTCTTCATAGTTGTCCTTCATTCAGTATTTACTGTATATGTGTGTGAATGTGTGAGTGCTTGTGTGTATCTCTTCCACATGTCTTAATGCTGATGATTAAATTACATAACCTTTAGCTAGCCATTCTCATGATTGTCTGGGTTTTTTTAAAAAAATAATTTGTCTAATTTTAGCAACTTTAACTTTTTTTATTGTTCATGTCTGTTTTATATTTCACTTTGGCAACCACGTAAAGTACTTGTGGTAGGTACTGTATTAATTAGAGGACATTTTATAAAATAAAAATGACTAAAAAAGGGAAGGCTGCTCCACTGTGGCACCCACATTGTATTCAGATGGACAAGATATGTATGATTTGCAGTCTGGGCAAAGAAGAGGAACTCTCATCTTTGAAGCCCAATTTGTATTCCACGTATAAGTCAAGACTAGGCAATTCACGTTCTAGAATATATATCAGCTGTCTGACTCCATGGTACTGAGAGATGCAGCCCCGAGCATGACCAAAGATGACCTTGGATCACATTGTGACCAAGGCACTGGGGGAGTTGGCTGAGGGAGGGAAGAGTCACAAAATAATTGCCTGCTTGCCTTTGAATTGGGGAACTGTTGGACATGTGTTTGGACAGCACATTATGCCTCTGATCTTAAAGAGGCCAGAGATGGAGTGGACTCATTTGTCTACAATGAGCAAATCCATCTGCAGGGCTATGTCACTCATGGAAGTGGATAAATGCTCTTACAAAGGCCTATTGCATGCTGACCTCTTTGTGAACTTAGGAAACTGGGACAAAGTAGAAAAAAACTCTGACAAATGTCCTCATGATAGATTCCTTATAGCTGCACTCTTACACCATTACCAGGAACGTATCAGTAATACAGTATCTCTGCAAAGCAGAAAGCAAAACTAATCAATACAAAAAGAGGAACACCAAAGATATTTGAAGAGAAATACAGTCAAAACAATCCAGACATGGAAAACTTTACAATACAAAAAATAAGATGACAAAGAGGAAAAGTAGATTAATGGAGAAGTTAAAGAAATAGAAAATTAGGTTATGGAGTACCTGCAGAGTGAAGGATTCAGTGCAGAAAATCTAATTCAGAAAGCACCACAACAGGATAGAGCAATGTACATCCAAATTAAGGGGAAACCAGTGGAAAGGGAAGCAATTGGTCAGGTGCTACATGAAGATATTTTGGAGCCTTCCACAGGAAATCAGTATAAACATTCACTTGAAGCTGGACAGCAAGGGAAGGAACAGGAAACTGTGGAAACTCTGACTCAGTGATAGGCCAGTGAGTTCCCATATGACAGAGCAATGGATGACACAGAATGAAGTTGAAGATAATGTGCCAAAGGAAGATGCTAGAGAACTTTCTATAGAATGCTGACTGGAAATGGAAAACAAAAAGATGCCCTCAGCTTAGAAGAAAAGGAGCTAAGAGAAATGTTGCTTGATTTAATAGAGATAGATAGGCATATTAAGATCAAAGAAATAGACTACAGAAAGTCAATAAAACCCAAAAATGTCAGAAGTTTGATAAAACAAATGAACACAGTAATTAGGTCTGTCCATAGAGATCTATGTAATATAACAGAAGTAAACAGGATATATTACTGTGCAGCTAAAATAAGAACTGATAAAGTTCTACCACAAGAACACAGGGTAGTGAGGGAAAGGAGGGGGAGAAATCGCATACCATCATGGAAGTATCGAATAGAGAAAAGAATAAAGAAATTAAGACAATAAGTGTCACTGTTAGAAGACTATAGAATAGGGAACAGATCAACAACAATACTTAGAAGATAGACGTGATAAAAGCAAGGCGCAGTATTAGAACAGATCGGGATCTATCAAGCACTATCAAGCACTATCGCAAATAACAAACTAAAAATCTCAGCACAGGTGGAAACACTTAGAATATATGTAGATAATACGCAGATAAATATAAAGGAAAAATACAAAATAAGCAATTTATTGATGACCCTAAAATGTTTTATAGAGAATTGGGAAACAAGCTAAAAGGAATTGAAAGACCACCAAAAAAGAAGAAATAGATACATTTTGGAGAAGTACTTATGAAGACCCTGTGAAACATAACAAAGATGTTAAATGGATAGAAAAAGTAAAAGAAAGAATAAGACATTTAAAGGTTCAGGATATGAAATGGAATGAAGTAACAGCCAGAGAGACTGAAACAAAGTTAAGAAAAGCCTCTAATTGGAATACCCCAGGCCCAGATGGAGTACCTAACTTCTGGTTAAAATTATTAATATTTTTGTATGAAGATTTAGTCATGAGTAAGAACTATTTATATGCATACCCTGAATAGACACCAACCTGGCTAACAGGAAAAACACTACTTAAGAGTGAACCTGCAAGCTACCCTTGCCTTCCGACAACATATAAACTATACACTGGAATTGATGCCGACAGAGTTTATTATTTATTATTATTATTTAGAAGAAAACTTTATTGCAATAGAACAAAAGGGCAATAAAAGAATGTCAAATGGAACAAAGGATCATTTGTTGTTAAATAAAGTCATAGTGGAGAACTATAAAAAGAGGAAGAATCTAAGTGTGGCATGGAGTGACTACAAAGAAGCATTTGATAGTATCCCACATTCATGGATAAAAGAGTGCTTAAAAATGTATAAGATAGGGTCTATATTAGATCACTGACCACTTACAAAAGCGAACAGTGATTAATCGACCCTATGTAAGCGAAAGCTTACAATCATGAACTGTCAGAACAGCAAATTTTTTCCTAGGGAAAAAAAATCGCTGTTCCAAAACACATACACACAACATAAACACACCAAACAAACAGCAATCCACACACATACACCTAAAATCTTACACCTAACCCTACACTAAACTATACACACATCACTAACTATCCACTTACCTTAACCTAAACCCTAACCCTAAGGTCAGTCACTATCGCACACTCACCTCACCCGCTCCCTAACCCTAACTCGCCTAACTCACCCTAACCCTCATGTAAACACAATCGCACACATACCTAACCCGCGCCCTAACCCTAAGTCACCTAACCTGCCCTAACCCTCACATCCACACAATCGCACGCTTACCTGAACCTGACCCGTAACTTTCCACCACAGCACTGAAAATACTGAAGCAACAGAAACGGACAACCAAATTCTTTCCCTAGGAAAAGATTTGGTTTTCTGTTGCTTCGATATTTTAAGCTTTTGCTGCATAGTGTTTGATATTAGAACATTCGAAGGTTTACAACCTTGATCTTCTAATATAGAGCCATAAGATACACCCTACACTGACTGACTACATTATAGAGACCATGAAACAGTGGCAGACCACTTTGAAATTAATCCATGATAAAGACAAATTATTATCCCAGGGATAAAAATTCAAATGGGGGATATTCCAGGGTGACTTTTTGTCACCGCTGCTATTCTGTCTTGCTCTTAACCCATTAAGCTGTCTGCTTAACAGCTTAGGCCATGGCTATAATTTGGCTCCTAGAAAACAACAAAGTGTAAAGACTTCTCATCTTCTCTTTGCCAATGATTTAAAACTGTATAGCTCATCAGATGAGGAACTGAAAGCACAACTGCAAGTTGTCAAAACCTTTTCAGATGGTATAAGAATGCCATTTGGTCTTGATAAATATGCAAAAACAACGCTTAAAGCAGGAAAACTGCAGCACCAAGAAAACATCGGTTTGGGACAAGAATGTGATATAAAATAACCTGTGCAAGAGGGAGTGTATAAATATTTTGGAATTAATGAAGGTTCAACAATAAAACATGAACAAATGCGAATAGAACTTAGTAAGGAATACTTTGGAAGACTTCAATTAATCCTGAAAACAGCATTGACATCTAGGAACAAAGTCCAAGCTATAAACCAATTTGCTCTTCCTGTCCTAACTTGCAATTTTGGAGTGACTGACTGGCCCCAAAATGTGTTGGATAGATTATACAGGAAAACAAGGATGCTTCATGCTCACCAAATGATTTATAAAAATCAGTGCATACCAAGATTATATATTCCCCATTCCAAAGGAGGGATGGGCCTCCTTGAAATGTATTAAAGATCTGCAATTGTGGGACTGCACACATCTGCTGACCTCACAAGACCCAAATATATTGAAAGTTTTGAAACATGAGGAGAATAGATCTAAGATGACTTCTCTGCTTAGTCTAGCAGAAGCATATCAGCTTCAAGCAGGAATGGAAATCAAATCAGAAGTAGATAAAAATCAGGCAGCAACTGAATGTGCCAAAAAACAAAAGAATATAAGGTGAAGGACTAGATGAGAAGGCAAGAAATGTGGAAAATAAAGATAGTTGTAAATATAGAAAACTTGTGTGTGTGTGTGTGTGTGTGTGTGTGTGTGTGTGTGTGTGTGTGTGTGTGTGTGTGTGTGTGTGTGTGTGTATATATAAATCCAAGAAAAATATCCTTCAGTCAAAAAATAAATCTTGTAGGGTTTTATTAAGCTAACGTCTTTATAACACACAAACCAGTTTGCTTGATAGAGTGCTTGTAAACTGGCTTTCAGACTGTTCTGTTTTTAAAATTACCTTTCAGAATAACAAACCAGATGATTTACAAGTTGTCTATCTGTGATTGTAATTATGATCACTTAACTTCAGTTTATAAACTATCACATTGTTTTTTAAAAAAATTCACAAGGTGTCATTCAGCGAATGCATTGTATTTGCTTATAAACGTAAGGTGTTGCCTATGGTGCCACATTTTGTTGCTACTCCTGTATCTGGCATTCATATCAGCCTCTGTCCTAGATATTTTTGGAGCTGCACCACATAATCTGTGAAAGCATATTATACATTACTATACTGTGCATCACAGACATGCCATGCAGGATCAAACAGTGTACACCAACCTGAAAATCCTTTGCTGTTTCTTAGAAGTCATACACAAGAAGAAGAGGATATTACACGCTCTAGGGTCCTAAACCTTGTCACCACAATAAACAGGACATACTAGAGGGCTAGATTCCTGTCCCAGAGACTTCCTATACACTGGAACAAGCTACCCATCTATGTCAAGCAAAGTTCTTCATTAGCACTCTTCAAGAAAAATCTTGAGTGGATGGGAAATAGGAAATACACCCCGGGGATAACTTCTGTGTCTCTGCTTGACAGTGGCACAGGAAAATAACTTTCTTGGGTGGCGTAAGCTATGGAACCTTGCTGGCAAGGCTTACATAGGCCCTTGGGCCGATAGCCTAGTACCTACCTACGAACCTATAACATGGAGCATGGCAACTTCCTGGTCAACCAGCTTCTACTGAATGCCCTCATTGGCTTAAATGTTTTTTAATTGGGTGTTTATTGCCATGCTTTCATCTATAGCTGTCTTCAACTTTGTTTTTTCCTGCATCATTTTAACACATCCTAATTGGTCAAGAGTCCACTATAGTAACTATCAAATAAAAAAAATTCCTACACAAACAATAACCACACATTAAAGTATTTCAAGTTACTTCACAAAAATCAGATAAAATCCTGCAAAAGCCAGAATAATGAGCAAACAATAGAAGTTGGTTATTTTCTACCCCAGGCAGCCCTAGCAATTATAGCTAAGTTATCTGTATGCATCTCATGTGTCCAAATTTTATAAAATAATCAATAGGAAATTAAAGCACTCTCTTAAACACTTAGTGTAAAAACCAGGGATAAAACTAAAAATATGGAAGGCAAAAGCCCAAAATCAATGACAGATTTTAAATATGTTCTTAAAGAGTTGATAGACTAGGGTGCATATTCTGAAACACAAATGTCTAGCGTTATTTAGCGATAACCACTAATTTTATGAAGAACAAAACAAAATAAAAAAAAAAAAATAAATAAATAAAAGAAACTGAGGGACATTCTGTGAAATCAGAGACAGTTGACAGGTAGTCAGTTTGCTCTGCAAAATAATCCACTGCCCATATCTGGTTGCTTGGCAGGTTTAAAAAAAAAAAATTTAGTTTCTTGCTGGCTGCCGCTCCTCCTCTCATTTATAGTCACTATAAGCTTCTCTCTTCTCTTGAATATTTGCAGGCTTTCTACTCCCTACCATTCCATGAATCAGGTAAATCATGTGACAGAAAAGACAAGAAAGCTCTGCAGTGTGATTGTCTGGCATACCTCTCAACTGAACAGATTTTCACAGAATGCCCAGATTTTTGACTTATGTTTTTAGTCTGTTCCTCATAAAATTTGTGGTTTTCTGGCAAATCATTGAAGATTGAAGTCACTAAATAATACTAAATAATGACAGACATTTGAAATTCAGACTTTATATCCTTCAGAAAATACATAATAATGCAAAACTTGTTATTATAGCAACTTTCTAAGTTTATAGGAGCGATACTTAAATGCTGTCCCTATTTTATGGCCTTTGTCCCCCCTCCCCACTCTTTCTGGCTTTGTTCAGATTTTTTGCACTGAGAGTTTGAGAGGTATGTTGTCAGGATATATAACAACTCCTCCATAGGATGCTGCAGCTTTTAATAGGAGAACCACAATCCATTTGTTTATCTACTCAGTGGTGATCTGTGCCTGACGTACAAGGCCATGTCCAATCCAGAATTAATGGACATACTCCACCTCAGAAAATCTAAATCCATCAGAGCCACGAGAACAAGAGACTTAAACCTCAACACAGAAATAAATAGGACGTGCTGGAGGGACAGATTCATAACCCAAAGGCTCCCTACACTCTGGAACAGAATCCCAGTCCATGTTAGGCAGAGCCCCTCACTGACTCTATTCAAGAGAAATCTCGACGAATGGATGGGAGATCGTAGGTTTACCCTGGGGGTCATCTCTGTGTCACTACTAGACAGAGGCACAGTAAACTAAACCCTAAAAGGGTGTAGTATTCTCATCCTAAGGGATGGTGAAAGCCACACACACTCTGGCTAGGCTTATAAATGCCCTAGGGCAGATAGCCTAGTACGAACCTATGAACCTATTTATTTAAGTTAAGAAATGTAGAAACAAATTTGCCATGTTTATTTACTTAAGTAAGTAAGTAAATAAATAAATGAAGGGCAAACCCCCTTGCTTAGTGTCACCCTAGGAAACCACCCAGTTTGCTTATATCTAAGGCTGCCTATGCCTACATAAAATGTTCTGAGAGTTTTTCTTTAGCTGAATTTGTCAACATATGCTGTGTCCTTCTATTATAAGTATGGAATCAATGTTACTTTTATCGACTTGTATTTACAAGCATAGTTGTAGGTGATAACATTTATGACACTTTAAGCAATTAGTGACAATCACAAAAATAGTGGTATAACAAGACCTGACTTAGTAAAATATAGTGAAAGTGTTAACAGATAGAAATGCTGCAAGAAGTAACAGCATTAGCAAAGTTAACTGTAATAATATATGGAGTAAGTCATTTTGTGAGAAGTGAAAAGATAATTATAAGTAACTCTTTTCAAATGGACAGCAGGCATCAGATGCTACATGCATGACTTATGAAAGCTGATGTTAAGGGTGAAGACAGGAGATGACAGAAAGTTTTTCTTAAAGGAATATGAAGACAGTCTCTAAAGAGTGGGCATGGAGGGATGGAATATTATACCAGAGCTGGTACAATTTGGGATATTTGGGATGGGGCAGAATAAAGAGGAGAATATAAAGATGGGAGGATCCAGAAAAACAGGACCAGAGAAAAGTAGCAAGGGCAGAAGATGAAGGGATTGGATTCCCTGACATGAAGGCAGTATAGAGGAGAGTCACCTTAATGATTTTTTCGAGTAGGGTTTGTATTGACCAAAGGTTAAATAACTCTAAGTCTGGTAGTATTGTGTTTAATCTTATCCAAAAGTCTTCAAAGGATTGGAAGACATTTGCAGAGTTAGAAGCTTTCTGCCATTCACAATCATAAATCTTAGCTTGACTTTAAGAGTAAGCTAGAGCCATATCAAATAGATCTTCTAGCTCCTCTGATGGAAATAATAAATATTAGGCTTTAGATGTGGTTAGGATTTTATTAAAGAACTCTAGTACTGCCATGATATAGGTTCATAGGTTCATAGGTTGGTACTGGGCTATCTGCCCAAAGGCATATATTAGCCCAGCCACATTGTGCAGTATTCACCGCCTCTTTAGTAGTTCCCTAGACCCTTGTACTAGCAGCTAGTACCCTTGGCTCCTATCTAGTAGTGCTGTTGGTATGATCCCTGGTGTGAACTTTCTGTTACCCATCCACTCATTAAGATTCCTCTTGAAGAGTGATAGTGAGGGGCTCTGTCTTATGTAGATCGGGACCCTGTTCCATAGTAAGGGAAGTCTATGTGAAGGGAATCTATCCCTCCAGCATGTTCTATTCATTGTTGTGTTGAGGTTTATATCCCTAGAGCGTGTAGCTCGAGTAGATTTGGTTTTGCTAAGATGGGGCATGTTCAACAATTCTGGGTTGGACATGGCTCTGTACGTTAGACAGAGATCGCCTCTGAGAAAGCGATATGCTTTTTCAATCATGCTACATAGGGCAACTGTTTGAGGCCAGTAATCCTCTTGGTTAGGTACCTTTGTGGTCTCTTCAGCTGCTGGAGATGTCTATCCAGGTACATTCCAAATGGTACATTGTACTCAATAATGGGTCTGATGAGGGAAGAGTAGAAGGGCACCATTACATCCTTAGAGCTTGATGCGAACCCTTTCGTGATCAGATGGGTCACATAGAAGGATTTTATAACCACTTTGGCAACATGGTTATCAAAGGAAAGCTGGCTATCTACTTGGGTCCCTAGATCCCTTATTTCTTCTTCAGATTTCAGGGGATTACCTCCTATGTTGTAGTTTGTGGGTACTCTGTTTTTTCCAAAGGGGATTACTACGCATTTTTTTGCATTTAGCTTGAGACCATGGCTTTGACACCATGCATCAGTCTCATTTAGGCCCTTCTGGAGGATCTCCATGTCAGCCGGAGACTCTATTATAGCACCCAGTTTGCAGTCGTCTGCAAACTTAGTCAGCCACAGCCCTTCCGTGCTTGCCTGTACTTCTGAGAAGTATATGCCAAACAGGAGGGGCCCCAGGACAGAGCCCTGAGGCACACCACTCGTTACTGGTCTGGATTCGGACATAGATCCCGCTACTCTTACTTTATGGGATCTGTCTGAGAGCCAGTTTGCGATCCATCTGGTGATGTAAGGGTCATTTGATCATGCCTAATAGACACCAGTCAGTACACGCATGTATGTCCAAAAGTAGGGACTTTATAAAAGGAGAAAAGGACCTTCTTGTAATTAATATGATTTTACTTTCTTTGGAATGGTTATAGATGAGAGAAGCTACTGGGCCATACTTGTGAAACCCAGACCATGTTACTAGGACACCCTGCTGTTTACTCCTTATTGAACCATTAATCTCTGTTAGTTTTAACTTTCCAGTAATCAGTGCCTACAGTATCCAACCCCTTGAACTCTGGTCAGGCCCTTCATTATCCCTTACCTTTGAAACAAATTTATTTCACTGTATAATGGTATAATGTAACAGTCCATAGAGGACATCTTGACATCTTGAGGACAGATGATTGGTGTCAGAGCCATGGACTCAAATTTAATGCCAAGAAATGTATAATTATCCCCCTTTGGGACAAACCATGTACCCATGAATTACCACAAAGGTGGCAGTACACTAAACACTGAAATTGTGATGAGAGACTTAGGGACACAGGCTGACAGTGGTCTCACCTTCGATAACCACATTGCCACAACAGTCAGGAAATCCTTCTATGTGGCACACCTCATCACTAAGGGCTTTTCATCCAGAAAAAAGGAGGTCATTGTCCCACTGTACTCGTTCCTCATTAGATCCATTATAGAGTGCAATGCCCCGTTTGGTATGTACCTCACAAGACATCTGCAACAACTGGAAAGGCCACAGAAATACCTCACTAAAAGAATCACAGGCCTAAAGCAGATGCCCTATGCTGACCATCTAAAAAAACTCCAGCTATACTCTGTGGCATATCGTCTACTCAGAGGCGATCTCTGCTTAACATACAAGGCCATGTCAAACCCTGAGCTGTTGGACATGCTCCAGTTAAAGAAATCCCAATCCCTCAGAGCTACATGCTCCAGGGATCTAAACCTTGTCATCACAATGAACAAAACATGCTGGAGGGATAGGTTGCTGACCCAGAGACTCCCCATACTCTGGAATAGACTGCCCATACATGTCAAGTATAGTGCTTCCTTGGCCCTCTTCAAAATGAACCTTGACGACTGGATGGTTGATAGGAAATTCACCCTGGGGAACATGTCAGTCACCCTGCTAGACAGCAGTCCAGGGAAGTAAATATTGTGGGAAGAAATATCCAGGGAATTGTTATGGCTAGGCTTGTATAAGCACTAGGGCCGATAGCCTAGTACCGATCTATGAACCTATGAATACTATACCTGGAGCATCAATTAGCAAAGACATCTTACCTCATAAACTGGAGTATCTGCTTATGTACGACTCTTAATCAATACAAATAGACTACTAATCTCTTTAAACAAAATGAGAACAACCATCTACCTCTCCAGGAAGAGAAAGCACCACTGAATTTTTTTTTCTTTTCTTTTGGCGAAATGCCTTCCCATTCCCAAAAGTCCCATCTTATTCTTCAGCATGCAAGGTTGAATAGTACTGTGCAAAGACATCCAGAATTTTTTCACAAACCCAATGCAGTGTCTGTATGGAAAATGGACGCTAGTACTCCACCATCCCTCTCATTCCTTGACCAAGTCTTCCCTTTTTCCTTTTTGCTCCTTCTACTGTGAATTTTTCATCCCAGTATAGAAACAGACATTTCTGATACTGTGTTGTCTTAGTCATAAGTTATATTGTGAATGTGCTTGGGACAATGGCTAAGTGACTAAGTGTTTATGACTTCTTACTTGTTTTGTTACATAACTATAATTATTGGATATTTATTACTGCTCTGTAGCTACTGCAAGTATTACACAGCTCATTTTGTAGCAGTGTGTGTGTTTTTACACATTATTGTCTGCCTTTGGCCTCTGTTGTGGTTAAAGAGTCATAAAACCAGCTCATTTACCTAAATAATAATTGTGGCTGCGTCAGGAAAAAAAGCTAGTGGGGGACTAGAGATATAAGAGGATTATGTTTACAATACAGAATAATTACATTTCTTGACAAGATACTGTTGCTTAAGTAACACATAATTTGGCATAGCATAACAAATGCACGATTTGTGTGACCCTACAAGAGCCATGTGAATACCTTGATGCTGCATACATAAACATTTTTATTTTGGAATGTTTCTTATTCTGGTATCTGCTTAAATGAGACAAGAATGCTCTCCATTTGAAAGAAGTATTAATACTAATTTATCCTAACCTCAAGACAGAGCTATAACATATTTTACAGGGTACTGCGGCAACATTCCCTTGCATGTGCTTAAGCCACAAATAAATAACTTGTTTAGGATTCTCTGCTGGAAGTCTATGATGCTAAAGTCATTGTGTAATTTGTCTTGGCAAAACAGCTGTTTGTGCTACTGTTTTTAAGGATTAGCAGTAAAGAATAGATGTGGCCTGAACAGCATGCCTTGTTGCTTATGTGTCTTGTTAATAGCGGTTAGAACACGTGATTCGAGAAACATATTTTTGTTATTATACTACATCAATACTGCATTTGCTGCATGGATTTTTAAGAGACTTCTTCCAGCTTTGCTTTTATGTTTGCGGAATTAGTAACAGCTGTGCTGCGAGTTTTGGAGCTTGGTAAAAACTCTTATGTAATGGGCTTTTTCATTAGAGGAATGAGTGGCAGAACAGAATAGTGCCATCTGTGTACTGGATTACACTGCCTCTGTCACAGCATTGCAATGTGTGATTGACAAACAGAAAGACAAATAGGAGTCCATATGCCAGCCCTTGCAGTACTCCTGAAAAGGTCAGTTTGGCGGATGACTCTGGAGCAAAATGTGTGAAGATCTGAGTTTCTTGACACAAATAATAAACTCAAATATTTATTTCATTTGCTAGTTAGTCCACTTGCAGTGGATTGGTCTCAATGTAAAATATATTAAATAAAATGCCAAAAAATTCTGCAATGAAGTATCTTTTGTCAATGTTGTTGGGCGATTTAGCTCAGGGAGTTATGGCTATAAGCACCTGTTGAGATTTAACCTACAGTCCTGGGTTTGATTCTCTCAGTTTACAACTGCAGATTGTGTGAGTGTAAACAAGTTATTTGACCACACACAATTTGTGGGTTACTCTTAAAAGGTACTTTTGTCTTTACTGGGCATAACATCAAGACTCAATAAAAGAAAAGAAAAGAAAAGAAAAGAAATAAACACATGGTAAGTAACATAAGTTTACCATTTATTGTCTTGGGGGTTTACTTGGTTAATAAATCAATAACATGAAATAATTACTAATTATATTATAAAGCATGACACTAATGTGCTGTGTAAAACCTATGCTGGGTGTTGTTGGAGTTATGCTGATACTTGCTGGTGTATCACCATTTTAAATCCTTAGCCAATGCACTAAGTGAAGATACTATACTAAACTTCCCAGTGATACTGGGATCTCCACCTTGCATCGCATATCTGGTTTGCAACAGACAAGGAAGTTGAGGAAATGTTATTCAGTGCTACTTTTTTTAATTAACAATGCAAATGCAGATGTAATTTCTTCATCATTTAGATGTGTAAAAAAACAGACCCCAAACAGTGAGTAAATCCACAAATCCTTACGAAATAACTCCAAAAAAAACAAGTGGAACAGAAAGGCAGGGATGTCACTAGTAAAACCAAAGAAATTTATTGTCTGTAAGCACTTTCACAATGATCAACATTGGTTCTTCAGACATAAAATCACAATTCTGAAGCACAATATATATACACAATGCATACCTAATTAACCAATCATTATTCTCAAAAGATCCCTCCAAAAACATCAGTTAAAACATCAATTAAAAACTAGTAATTTCAGATTTAAAGAAACAGTGCTAAATAATGAGGCAAGAACACTCATTTCAGTTTCCTAGACTTCAACACTGGTTTCAAAGGGACAGAGTCATTAACCCATACCCCCAGTGTGCCCCTAGTCTTAGGATCCATTGCAATTCCACACTTTCAGTCCTATTAACAAAGTCCCCCATTCTAGTATTCTTGGGCAGGACATGTAGGACTTCAAACAGGAAGACATGTTCCTCCCCTGCTTGCAAGGTGTGTTTGGCTACAGCACTATAATCATAGCATTTCCTAGTGCAGTAAATATGGTCCCTCAACCGTTCGATGAGGCGGCGGTTGGTTTTACCAACATAAAAATTTAAAGCATGTTATACAATGCGCTACATATATAACATTTCTAATGTTACAATCAGCCATGGGACTTAACTGCCATAAATAGCCAGACCCTGGCTGCTTAAAAAATCTCGACTCATCTATAAACTCACAATAAGTACAGGCTCTACATTTATGGGTGCATGGCAGCACTTAATTCGATAAACTGTGCAGTCTAGGATAGCATAACTGCTGCTTCAAAGTTATTTTGTTCCTATAAATGAGCCTAGGTTGTGTACCCACCAACCCAGCTGTCTTCTCATCCACCAGGAGGATACACCAGTTACTGCGAACCACATCCCTTACCCTACCAACATCCTGTGTATAATGATAAAACCACAGGAATTTGTTGATTAAACTGCATACTATCTGCTCTTTCTCTAACATAATCAGAATAGTAAAGTCTGGCCTGTCCTCCCCTCTTACTTGCCACTTTCAGATAGGCTTGGTTTATTTCCTCCTGACTATAACCTCTCCCAATAAATTCATCCTTCAAATGTTTCAAGCCATGGACAAAATCCAGGTCTTCACAGGACAGGCATGATACTCTCATGGCCTGTCCCTTCACTATATTAGTGAAAATATGTTGGGGGTGCATGCTTTCCGTGTATAGAAAAGCTGGGCGGTAACAGTTCTTCTTGTGCATCTTGGTAGATAGACCCATTCCCTTCCTTATCACTGTTACAGCCAAAAAATCAATACTCTGAGTGGATTTGCTCCTAGTGAAACTGAGGAATGCACTACTACTATTCGAGCACTGAAACAATTCCAAAAGGTCCCCATCTTCACCTTTCCAACTAATGAAAAGATCATCGACAAAGCGTCAATAAAAACAGACATGGGGATTGCCTGTACTAAGGATGTACTGATGCTCCCGCTCCATCATTACCAAGTTTGCATATGAACTTGCCCAGCTAGTACCCATGGTCACCCCCACTACTTGCCAATAGCAAATGTCATTAAATAAGAAGATGTTATGCTCCAAAACCAGATCTAACAGCATGCAGATAAACTCTATCTGTTGTACCTCAAACTTACCATGCCTAGTTAGACTCATCCTAACCATACTTATCCCATCCTGATTAGGTATGCAAGTAAAAAGCGACACCACATCTAAAGTGATGGTTGTGCATTAGATAAGGTTGGACCAGTGGTAATTTTGGATTCAGATTATTATTATGAAGGGCTACAATTGATGTTATCAGATTTGGGTGTTTATCGAGTTGTTCAACCAGATATTGCAGGAGCAATGAAGGAGTGTATCACTAATGCATTGTATGAAAGCATGTGTATGGGCCTGATCAACAGGGAATTGTTTGAATTTTTAAGGTGGATGAGCCATTAATACTGCAATTTTATGGTATCCCCAAGATACATAAAAATCCCATTTGTCCTACCTTTAGGCTGATTGTGGCCATTGGGGGGTGGTTGACAGAGCCCATTTCAATATATTTGGACAAGCAACTTAGAGTAGTGTTGGATGATTGTCCCACAGTTTTGAGGGATATAGAGCACGTTTTACATGATCTATATAGTGCTACAACAAGGGCAAAAGGTGGGAAGATGGTGTTGCTTTTTACTTGTATACCTAATCAGGATGGGATAAGTATGGTGATAAGTGGATATTTCAAAATGCCTAAACTTAATGCCTCTTGCAACCTGAGCACATTCATATATATTTTGCTATGGAGTAATGGTTTCAAAGCAGTGAAAGTGTTCCCTCTATTCCTGGATTTAGCACCTCTCTTGCCTTTAGACTTACTGGTAATTGTAGGGGTATGTCAATGTTAGTCAAGGATAACATCACCTCAAAACTGATTCTTGATACTGCAAATTTATTCGAACTCTTAGACGTTCGAATCACCTAAAAGAAAATAATTATCATTTCATACCTACCTATAGAAAACCCTCTATGTCTACCACTGACTACAATATATATGTTAACAACTTTCATACCTACCTATAGAACACCCTCTATGTCTACCACTGACTACAATATATATGTTAACAACTTAGCTGAATTCCATATTAATCCCAACACCTTTATATTGGGGTGCCTACTATACATACATGGGAGCGCTACAGAATCCTGAAAGCCCAAAATCCTGAAGACCAAAATCCTGAGACCAAAATCCCCCCCCATGTGGGGAGCTTCCCCCGCACATCCCCTACTACTTAAATATATCAACTCCAAATCTGCACTTCACTACACTAAGTTTCTGTAGCCCAGCTCAAAAACTACATTTCCTTACGTACCATAATTTGCCCCCCATACATTTAGGCCTGTGGGGAATTTCTAAAATCTGATTCATTGCAGTCCCACAAACATGTCCCCAAGTACCCCTCTCTTTCCCACAACATCTCTAGCTATTGCTGTCTACCTGTAGAAAGATTTTCTGAAGTCTACTTGAGATATAAAATATCCAAAAATCCTAAATCTTCTAGATTTTGTTGCATACTTAGGAGCCATACAAATATCCTCCTATTGTTTCTTTGTATATTGCCTTTATATTCTCTTTTTCCAATTTTCTAACCTCTTCTGATCCTTATAACTATCATGTAGTATTTTATATGCCCTTTAGCCACAGGCTCTCTTATAGAGCCACTTGTAAACTCAGTTCAACCAGAGTTGATCTGTCATTTAGCACTCCCTTATCTCTTTCTCTTTGTCTATACTCTGCCATCAATCCCTCTTAGGGAAGGTAGTTTCTGACCTGTGTCCAGACTTCTGCCTGGCTTCATCCCACTCTATGACTTTTCCCTCCCTAGTTATTTGTTCCCAAAACCTTGATACTTTTCCTAATTTTCTCCAACAAATTCCAGCTCCCTCTTGGCTATTTTCTATTCCAGTACTTGCAGTCATCCCTATTGGTAAAATCTCCTCTGTCCGTTCCTGTTTCGTATTAGATCTCAAAATAATTCTGCTACTTTGTAAATATAATGTTCTGTATGGCTGTTATTGTACTCCTTAAGGGCATGCATCCAAAATTCTACTCTCTCTTTATTTTGTTTGCCACACTCACCCTGTTTCAACATAATTTCTTTCCCCTTTGATTTGTAGTCTTCTGCTGGTGTTATGTTTATGAGCCTTAACTGTATAACTCTAAAATATTTTTTCAAATCTGATAATCCTAAACCACCTTGCTCTGTGGGGAGAAATAACTTATCCCACCTAAGTCTTGCCCTCTTTCCTTCTTAAATAAATTCCTTCAGTTCTTTATTTATTATGGTCCACAGCTTTTCCTCTATTTGATAAACATATGAAAAATATGCCTGACCTATAAACAGTATTAATGGGACTAAAAACATTTCCACTGCTTGAACCTAATTATCCAAATCTATAGTCAGAAGGTCCCATCTTCTGAATGCTTATATTATGTTTTATGTAATCTCTTTCTACTTATCTTTAGCTGCCATAAAATAATATTTTTGATTAAAACACCTAAGGACTTCATGTTATCATGTCCTCATAAATATGGGTATTGCTCAACCAATTCATTTGCGAGAACATAATTTACTGCTATAGTCTTTGTTTTATCTTCATGTATTTATTAATTTATTTTCCATCCTGAAAAAAAAATTGAAACTGCCTCAAAATGTTCCACAGCACTGAGGAATCCTTCTTTGGATTTATCAACTACAAAATAATATAATCTTCTAATAAGGCAAATTTTTCTTAAGTACCATACATGTTATACCCTTGAATTTGCAAGCCCCTTATTTTCTTTGCCAGTGGCTCTAAGTATAAGGCAAACAGCAAAGGAGAAAGAAGACACTTCTGCCTGGTTCCTCTGTTAAAACACAGCTTGTTAGGAACCCTGCCACCTTCATTCTTGTCACTGACCCCCAGATATATCTTCCTCACTGACCCCATTATTCTATCAGGAAATGTAACTGCTACTATTGCCCTACTCATAAAATCACAGCTAACTTTGTGTAATGTCTTCTCCATATCAAGACCCACCAACAATAGTGGGATCTTGTACTCTGCTTTCCTCTGGATTATCAATGCTCAGTTATTGTTGTCAAATGTTTGCTCCCCTCCACAAAATTGTATTAATCCAAATCTGTTAGTTTTGACACCACCACAGCCATTCCATTGGCTAGTTTAGGCAAACATGATTTATAATCATGGTTCAAGCTTTAAGTTAGTCAATATGAAGTTGGATTTAAATGACATTTGCCCTCTTTGATTTGCACTGCCATTACAACTTTCTTCCAAGATGCTGGTACTATCCTTCCATTTAAAATATCGTTAAACAAAATCTTCCAAATTCTTATCACTTTTTTCATCCTAACATTTAAACATCTACCAGAATACCATCTGTTCCTAGAGACTTTCCTGTCCATTTGTATCTCTTCCTCTCCCATCCTAGCTATTCCTCATGTTCATCTTGATCTAATCTTGGCATATTTATGTCTTCCATAAAATGTTTCCATTTGTGTCTTTTCTTGGTTTCCCAATTCTTCTGTTCTATACAGATTTTCATGGACTTTCCAAAATATCTCTAGTACATCTATAGGGTCTCTGGTTATTTTTCAAAGCATAGGCTTCCTAAGATTGGCTATACCACTTTCTATTTTCATTTGCCTAAGTCATTGTGCTAATACTTTTTGAGTTATGGGTTCCTTATAAAAATACTTGCTTAACAGTGACTTTCGTAAACTCATGCATTTTATCCAACTATTCCCTTATTTTCCCTTTAGCATTCAACAACTGCTTCTCTTTATTTTCTGTAAGATTCTCCTTTATGTGCAATACTTTAACCTTTGATAATCCTTGTAAATAATTTATATTATGTTTTCCCATATCTCTGGCTCTTTCATTTCCAGTATATTTTTTAAATTACATTTTTATTTTGTTCCACTCCTCAGCTATCCCTTCTGAAAACATATGTTCCCTAGAAACTCTTGAATTGTTTCCACTATACATTTCTTAAAATACTCTCTTTTTAATAGGTAAGTAGGAAAGCACCAGTGTCTGATTTTTTTACTTGATTACCCTGCATCTTTATCTTAGACTTTATTGGAGCATGGTCTGAAATAGTTTTTTTTTATTAAATACCCATGCTCACGTTTGATGTAATTTCTGTCCACTCTAACCAAAGTTTTGTACCATGGGGAATAATATATCATTTCTGTGTGGGTTCCTGCTAGTAATGTCAGATATTCTACTCCAAATAGGTTCAGGAATAAGTGATGAAGAAGGCATAAATTTGGAGATAGTAAAAGAAAAAAAAGAATTTTATTGGTAAAAGGGTAAAAGACAGAAAAATATAATTTAAAGGGATAAGTACAAAAGAAAAAAGAAAGGAAATGGATGAAAAAAATATATACAGCTAATGACTGGTGGTTGGTATAATGGTTGAAATGTTTGACTCTCACCATTGAGAGAGAAATTGGCTAGGCTTAGAATGACCTATTAAGAAAGCTAGACTAGTAATTAGTTATGAACTTGTGACACAATGAATCAAAGGGAAAAGGAAAAATTTAGAGTGTTTTCTGTAAATGTGAATAGTATTAAGAATATAGTAAGATCTTGGAATGATGTAATGCATGTTATTTAGATGTAATTATATTAGAAGACACACGATTTTTAACAAAAGAATAAAGATTGCAAACCGAGAAAGCATGGGGAGAAAAGATAATCTGGAATTTCTGAAATGAGCGATGTTCTGGAATAGCCATATTCTGTAGAAATACAGTAAAGATATTAGATATAACTTTAACAAAATGTAAATTTAAAATGGAAAGAACAAGTATATATTTATAACATTATATGCTTATACTAATTGTATAGAAAGGGAAAGCTTATTGCATCAGATTTTAGAATGTATAATGATCAATATAAATATTATAATAAGAGAACACTTTGTGATTTAAGAAGCAATTATAAAAAGAAAGGAAATGATATGAGAAAATTGTTAAAGTGTATAAGATATGGTAAGTTAAAACTTTGGGACAAAAATTCATGGACTTACAAAAGGGGTACATATAGAACTGAAATAGATTATTTTATAGTATCAGAAGGTTTTGGTGTAGCAAAAGGGGTAATAGTTGAAACAGAATTTTCTGATCATGTTGCAAATATGCCTGGAGATAAAGGAAAACAAGGAATATGTAAAAATAGGCAACAGAATAAAAAGGATAACTGAGAAAGCATGGAATGAAGAAGCAAAGAGATTAATATTACAGTTATAGAAAAATCATATTACTATGAGAACATTTTATAAAACTTTGCCTGAATGGTGGCTGATATTTAAGGAAAAATGTAAATAATGTTTTTTACAGTGTCAATATGGTGTGAAAAAATTATAAAAAGAAAAATATAAAAGAACATATAACAATGCATTGGAAGATTTAGAGCATAATGCCAGAAAGCACTTAGACAAAGAATTATATGAAAGAGATCAGGAAACATACAGGAATTGTTATATAAGCAAAGATGTTTTTACAAGGAAAAATAGAAAAGGTAGCAAGTTACTTAAGCAGATTAGTAAATGAAGATGGTAATGTATGAGAGAAATATAAAATGTAAAAGGAGACATAGAAAGAACTCAGAAAAGACTATGAACAGTGTAGTACAATATGTACAATATTTTCTAAAGAAAAAAAGGCAATAAAAAAACATGGAAAGTAAAAAAGGTTAACAGAAAAAAAGAATAAAGAGTTGGAAAATACTTCTTTAAATGAGCTAGATAAAATGTTATGACAAGTAAATGTAGATCTGGCTGCAGGACCAGATGGAATAGGGTATGAAATATATAAATATTTAGGGGATTGGCAAAAAATATATTTTTAAAAGATTTAAAAAATGGTTAAATCAACATTATATGCATAAAGAAATATGTAGTGCAATAATTAAATTCTTATGGAAGAAGAAAGCTAGAAGAAAATTAAAAAACTGTAGACCGATAGTATTGAATAATAATGAATATAAAATCTTCATGAAAATACAAAAGAGATTCATAACTAAAATGAAAAGTATTATGGAAGATAGTATACATAGAATATAGGGATGGGGTTATCAAGAATTATTAATGATAGAGAAATTGTGGATGATATTAAGAATAGAAAAGAAGAAACAGAAATCAGATAGGATACCTTAATAAGGCATTTGATGTAATTTGAATGAAATTTTATGGGTAATAATGAAAAAATATAATATAAGTGAGAAAGTTAGGAAATTATGTATGTCAGCATATAGTAATAATAAAGTAAAAAAAAACACTTATAAATGGCTGGTTAAGCCAACAGCTATATATGAAAAGTGGTGCAAGACAGGAAACTCCAATGAGTTGTATACTCTTTTAGTTATGAATGTGATCTTATGTGGAATAAATTACACAATGAAGGAGGCAGGGTATATAACACCTGAAAGGTTAAGAATTCCAGTTCTGTTAACATATGCAGATACCATTATAATAATTGCAAAAAAAATGTGGATAAGAGAAATAACATAGGAATGAAGATGTTATTAGACTTCAATGGAGAAAAACAGTAGAAGTAATAAAACAAACTTGTCTTTTCTGGAGAACATATAAATTATCAGTCAGAAAAAATGCTTATTTGATAAATACAATATAGGTGGAACAATAGCATACTTAGCAAGTGTATTTATGTTGCCAACAGTATTTGAAAAATAATTATTGCAGATATTTATTTTCATTTATATGGGGCTCTAGATTAAACCCAGTAAAAAGAAGAGTTTTGTATGTAAATAAAGAAGAAGGAGGTTTATGGTTAATTAACACAGTGGTATATGCTGCTTCATTAAATTGTTACAAAGTGTTAAAGTGGATAAATGAAAAAGATGAGAAATTAGGAGTGAAATTACATTAATCCAAGTATGACAAATTTTAGGGTATGGTAAAAAAGAGTAAAAGAGAAAAAGAGTGTATAAATGAAGAAATGAAATGTTGCCAAGAAAAAAAAAATTTTTGTGGAAAATAAAAATTGATATAGAAAAAGAAAAAGTATGGTATACGAATGTAATCATGAAATATTATTATTTAAAACCATGGGAAAATCTAACACATGAAAACAATTAAAGCTAAAATTCAAGCAGAGTACCTCATTAACCCTTTTTAAGCGCAACCTGGATAACTGGTTGGGGAACAGAAAATACTCCTCTGGGATTCCACCTGTGTCCCTCCCTGCTGGACAGTGGCATAGGGTGCTGACTTGTTGGAACATGGGCTACATTTTTGGCTAGGCTTGTAAGGCCCTCAGGGCTAATAGCCAAGTAACTTACTATGATCCTATAAAAATAAGAAGCAAATGGTGTAATCAGAAAGTAGAATGTCATAATTTTTTTGTGGGACTGGTAGTAAATAAATGACCAGTTATAGGATATATGCTATATAAAAAGAAAAGTGGTAGAATATCTTTATATTATCAAGCAGAAGAAACAACAGAACATGTGTTTTTGAAGTGTAAAAGAGTAAAAAAGTTTTGGAGAAAACTATGTACCATAGTACCAGGATATATCTAACATCATGCTCACACTCCCTACACACTAACACCAGGAAAATTAGCTCTAGAATCAAACATTACTATAAACTTGTAGATAAATTCCTAAAACTTATCTCCAAGCTTAGACCTAGTGTATTATTTGATGGGGATATACACCCTAACCCTGGCCCTGCCAACTCAGGCATATACTCTCCCTCTACCCATAACCTAAGCCTCAAGCCTACAATTTCCAGGCCACCCAACTCTCTAATAATCTGTCATCTTAATATCAGAAGCATCAATAACAAGGTGCATGAACTTCATGCACTCCTTGCTGATCTCTCCCCTGAGATTCTCTGTCTATCTGAGACATGGTTAAAACCTACCCTTACTGATAATAAAGTACTACTGCCTGGGTATAACATACAAAGGAGTTGGGGTAGCCATACTCTACAAATCTGAGTAGATTGTAATCACATATGTCATACAACCACCTCAGATTGACAACTTAGAGATTCTAGCCACCAAACTGCAACTCAACAAAAGTAAAGGCATTTATATCATCTGCATGTACATTCCCCCAGGTAATAATATAGCTACACTTGAAGATACCTTACACTGGATATCTAGTCACTACCCTCAAGAAACCTTACTTCTCGGAGACTTTAATATAGATTGGGCCACCTGTTCTTCAGAATCCCCTACCACCCATATTAACCTGCACTCATTTACGCAAGTTATCAAGAACCCTACTAGGATAGGCAAACCCAACCATAAAGAAAGTATACTTGATTGGGTACTCATTAATAGTCACCCCAACCTGTATACATTTGGTACCTTCCCTGATAGTCTAAGTGATCACAATCTCACATATATAATCAAGCACAAAATAATCAATCCCCAACAACCCTAAGAAATGTTAGAAATAAAACAAATTTGACTCAGCCAAATTCCAACAAGAATTAAATTATTGTAATTGGTCTATCCTAAAACTTCTCCCCTTAGAAGAAGCAGTCTTGTATTTTAACAAAAAATTCCTTGAGATTCTTGACTTTCACGCACCCACTCGCTCAAAGAAAACTTAGGCAAAAGCTGCGCCTTGGCTTACAAAAGAGATCAGGCTCAAAATTAATCTCAGAAATAAAGTCTGGGTTTTATGTGAACTACTAAACTCCCTCATGATCAAATCAAATACAGGCAACTTAGGCATGAGACTAAAAAACTTTATACTACTAGACAAAAAACAATACTACTGCAAATTACAAACAGAAAATCGAAATAACCCTCAGAAGTTCTGGGCAGGGTTGCATAATCTATTACACCCTGGTCATACTACTACCCCTGTCCCAGCTGCCTCTACTGATAAACCCCCAGAAGCAGTCTCTGATAGTTTTAACAGATTATTTACCGAGACAATTTAAGCCCTAGCCAGCCAACTTCCTCTTAGCTCTCATAGCCCAGATAGTACCACCCCTAGAAAACTACCCTTATTTAGCTTTCAGCCTGTTGCCATATCACTTATCCGTACCCTAATCAGAAAACTAAAACCCACCACACTCTCGGCTGACCAACTTCTGGCTGAATACCTACAAAAATCAGTTGATGCCATTGCCTACCCAGTGTCATTACTTATCAATCGCACCATAGTAGAAGCAAAAATTCCCAATATCTGGAAAATATCCTATGTAATCCCTCTTCATAAAGGAGGTAGTTCTACTGAGCTCTCCAACTATAGGCCTATAGCTATACTTTCTCCTCTAGCAAAGATAATGGAAAAATGTATTCAGAAACAGTTCTTGCACCACCTAATCCATAACCACCTCATGGCAGATACCCAGCATGGCTTCAGACCTCACCATAACACCACCTCAGCCCTACTAGTCTTTTCCAATACCATAAACCTTAATCATAAAAATAACCATATTTCTTCAGCTCTTTTTTTGGATCTGTCCAAAGCTTTTGATATGGTCAATCACCAACTATTATTCCACATCCTGCAATCAATTTGTCTAGATCCCAAAGCCCTTCAATGGTTTAATTCCTACCTAAGTGGTAGACAGCAGGCTGTACTTTGGCAGACCAAACTTTCTACCCTGCTACCTAACACCCTGGGAGTACCACAAGATTTTATATTAGGGCCCCTGTTATTCTCCATCTTCATCAACGATTTGAACACTGCCATACCTAAAGTCAGCTGTATCCAATATGCAGATGACCACTCTAATTTTCTCAGCAGTATCCCCTACAGAGTTACAGTTAGCTACCCAGACCACCTTTAACACAATAGAAAACTGGCTTACCAATCGTCACCTGATACTGAATCCTAAAAAGACTAAAATGCTGTTATTCTCACCTACACAAAGGTCTAGCACCATTAACTTTACAATTAAAGCAAAGGATGGCACAATAATCTCCCCTGACCTCTCTACTAAACTACTAGGTGTCACTATTGATAACAACTTAAAATTCAACTTACATGTTAACCAATTGATCAAAACCATCAATAAAAACTAGGTTCATTGTACAGAATAAAAAACTTCCTGACTTCCCCAGCCAAGGTTGCCATTGCCTGATCTCACCTTCTCTCTACTCTCTTTTATGCATCCCCTCTACTCCGTAATACTAACAAGACTGTCCTGAACAAAATCACTATCTGTTATAATCACATCATCAGGTTTGCCACTGGTCTGCCTTTCAGGACACATCATTGCATCAATCTAATACAGCTTGGATGGCTTGAACTACCCAGTCTAATCTTATATAACCAAGTGGTTATGGCCCACAAAATTATATACAACCCTGAAAATACCCCTGCACTCAAAAATCTGGCCACCCTGTATAACAACCCTAGACCATTGCAATCTTCCAACAGACTCCTTATCCAGACATGTAAAACTAACAACCTAGCCGGTGACTCTCTCTTTACAAACTCTGTAGGCAGATCATGGAACTCCCTACCACCTGAGATTACCTCACTCTCTTCTCTAGGTCAGTTCAAAACTAAGCTCAAACACTACCTGGGATCAAAATGGACATGCTATTGTATCAAGCCTGGCTAATCTTTTTTCCGGATTGTGTACAGCTGCTATGTAACCTATCTTGTACTGCAACTTTCAGATTTATCTACTCTGAACAACTGTACCTAAGAAACTATTAATAATGATCGTTCATCGAATTAATGTAAAAAAATTCTATATGTAATTCTGTATGATTTGTCTCTATGATCTCTGTAAATATTCTATTTTGCTATCTGTGACATGTGACATAATTATATTTGTTATTGTTTGGAGCTTTTCTCCCCAGGCCTCCGCTGAAAATGGACATATATCCAGTAGCACTATCCTGGTCAACAAATGTAAAATAAAATAAATCAAATAAATGTAAAGAAGATTTTTTAAGATATAAAAGAAATGGATAAAATAAACATGGATATGAATAAATATGTATATTATAAGAACAGAAGTAATGAATGTGTGAAAAGAATAGATAAGTTATTTTATGTCATATTGGTTATATGGAATGAAAGAATAAACCATTATGTTTAATGGTAAATGGATTTTAGCAACAATATTAAGTAAAATCAGATGGTAGTTATGGAAAAAGGAGAGGGGTTTAATAGAGATGAAAATTTAGTATGATTGTAAAGGAAATTATGAATATGTGTAAATATATTTGTATATCTACAACACGAGCACATTGACACATAGGATAGTGTTGTCAACTCACAGTAAGACGTTCCCTGGTTTGATCCTTGATTAGGATGCCTTCTGTGTGGAGTCTGCATGTTCTTCCAGTGTTCGTGTGGGTTTCTTCCAGGAGATCTGGTATCCTTCCACATTCCAAAGACATGCATTAGGTGGATTGGACCTCGAAATTGGCCATAAGAGTGAGCCTGTGTGTGGTGTGAAGAACTACTGTGGTGGAGCCTCTAGCCACCCAGCAGTGTAAATCTTGACTCTACATGATTGTCACCATTGAAGTTACACCCCAACCCCATGTGGAAAAAATGGGAAAAAGGGTTGTGGATGGATGGACATTTGTATATCTATATATTTTTAATTAAGAGCTATTTTGAATATAAATAAAAGACCTCTACTCTTTTTGATATGTGTTATGGGATTTTTTTACACCCACCTGAGCTCCCACCATCTCAGGCAGATGGGTGTCTCCATTTAAAGTCTCATCCAAAGGATGGCAAACCCAGGAGTGCAGCATCCCCTTATGCTCCACTGTAGTTTCAATATTGGAAAATTAATCCAATACCTGGCCTGAGAAAAAAACCTGAAGCATTCTGCTCTCAAGGTGAGTATGCTACCTATTGAGCCAATGAGACTGCAAATAAACTCTTGTTAGTTTTACAGCCCCCTGCAAGGAAAACAGCACTGATAAAAACAAAAAACTGTACCTAGCAATGTGAACAGCCTAGTCCTGTACGTCTGGTTTGCTGAAATAACACCAATTGAAAACATTTAGATCTGAATGTTTAAAATGTTATGAGGTGCAGAACAAACATTTGAAGCAAAATCATGACATTCTGTAAAAACAGGGACAGCTGAGAGGTATGGGGAGCACTCATAGGGAATGCCTGGTCACTATAACCAATTTCAGGATTTGAATACTTTCTGGATATGCAGGATTTTAACTAATGTACTTATAATATTTGAAAAGTTAATATAAGTGTCTATGAACAAGTGTAAGCAGAGGAATTTAAGAATTTGCAGTTTTAATGACTGATATAGTTAAAACTAGATATATTTAAATTCTTAAGCTGAGGCTTCTTCATTTTTAGATAGTTTAGTATGGTTTGATATGACCTTAATATCTATAGTACCAACATGCAGCAGAATTAAAGAAACTGCAGCCACAGTCGACTTTCCATCTTCAAAATATGGGACACTATACCACCTCTTATAAGGTGGAATAAATGGGTAAAGTATGGAACATTTACTAACAATTAAGATGAGAGCTCACAGCATAGCAAAAATATTACTTTATACTCCTTTTACCACAACCCAGCACTTCAACCATTAGAAATTCTCATGAGAAACAACTCAAGTTGCAAATGTCAGTGGCCCCAGATAAGCAGGCCAAGCACCCCCCCCATCCTCCCCAAAAAATATCAGCAGAAAGCAATCAAGCAGTACAGGTAAGAGCAGGTTTGCAACATCATGAATAATATACTATAGCATGCATAACATTAACAAGCAAAAGAATTAAAGAAACTACAGACATAACCAATCTTCCATCTTCAAAGTGAGGAATATTACACTGTCTTGCACAGTGTGGAACAGATGGGTAAAATGTCTGTCATACCTCTCAACTGTCCAGATTTTTGCAGAATGTAGAGAGTTTTGTCTCATATTTTTAGTCTATTCCTCATAAAATTTGTGATTTTCTGGCAAATCACTGGGACAATATGAGGACTGAAGTCACTAAATAATGATATACGTTTGTGTTTCAGACTATATCTTTCAGAAAAAAATGCATGCTAAGACAAATTGTTATTCTAGCAACTTTCTAAGTTTATAACAATATTTAAAATTTGTCCATATTTTTGGGTCTTTGTCCCCCCATTCTGTCAGGCTTTGTCCAGATTTTTTGCGCTAAGAGGTTGAGAGGTATGAATGTGACACATTTACTAACAGCTAGGAAGGCAGCTTATACAGTGGTTAAACTGTGAATTTTAAGTTCTTTGTTATCCCTAGTCTTTCTTTGCGTGCCAGAATAGTCACTTGCTTACAATGTGAAATTTTTCTTTTACACTAGTAGCGTTGTCGCTTCATAGTTAGACATTGCCCGTTCGATTTTCAGTTAGAGCGTCTTCTGTGTATGCGTGAATGGGCATTCCTTCATTGAAGGTTGTGCATTACGCCAGGCAAGCCAGTACGTAAAAATCTACTGCCAATCATTAGCGGACCGGAGTTCCGCTGTGGCGACCCCTAACCGGGAAAAGCCGAAAGACACAAATAAGACAAAAAAAAGTAATTTAGCAGTTGTAAGATATTGTTTTATCACACACCCAGCTCATCAAACATTAGAAACATGAGAGTAAGCTGAAAAAAGTCTAGGATACTCCCCCCCCCCACACACACACAAATAAGCAGATTATATTGATATTCTCTCTTAACATTATCAAGCATTTTGTGAAGGACAAAAAACATCTGAAACTCACATGCTTGATACTTAGTGATCCACAACATTTTGTCAGAAGCCACACATTTTAAAAGGAACAGGCCAACATACCTCTAACGTTATTTACTTAAGAATTCTGGACAAAACCAATAATAATGGGGATAATATTTAATTATTATTATTTTACGTATTTATCAGCCAGGTAAACTCAATGGGCAAACTGTCCCTTATCAGGGGTAAACCAGAAGCACTGTTTGTTTAAGTGACTTGTTGAAAGTGACAAAGTAGGCAGATGGAGGATTCACACCCTGTACCTTTGACTACTGGAAGCAATTCAGTAATATAAATGCCAGACAACTTCCAAATCATTTAAAATGTTAACAGAACAATAAGTATTGTTGAACGTGCATTCTCTATAATATGAAAACTATGAAACTGTAATGACTAGCATTATTGACTGACAGTAATCCTCACTGATTTACAAGAAAAAAGTTTTTTTACTTAAAATTTGTTAACTGTGTTTCGTTTTATTTGTAATTTGCTGTGTTAGTCGAACTAGGCTAGTGACCTCTTTTCAGGGGAGTTTTGAGGTTGTATTTATATTACTACGGTAAATTTAGTCAGAGCATCAGGGAACATCCTCTACTCTTTTTGATAGGCGCTATGGGATTTTTTACATCTATCTGAGCTACCACCACCTCAAGCAGATGGAACATCTGTTTAACTTCTTATCCAAAGGACAAAACACACAAAGTGCAGTATTCACATTTATGTTGTACTACAATATCAATAATCCATGTGCTATTGTGGGAGTAGAACCCACAACCTTCTGCACCAAAGTTGAGGGTGCTACTCATGCACCACTGACACTATGTTAATGAGGGACGGGGGTATGTATGAGGCAAAATCAGTGATGTTCTGCAAAATCAGATGTAGATTGTGATGATATGGGCAAGTGCTGGCATAGCCAGCTGGAGTTTTGTAAAGAATGACATGCCCTTTGAATAACAAACTGATTTATACAAGATGCTTGTATTATGAATGTATTAGAAATGTAACAGCACTTAAATACTTTAATTCATTACTAAAACAACCAATCCTATCACTCAAAGTTAATTCAACACTCAGCAATCAATTAATTACTATGGTTACGTTGTACCCTTAGTAAATTGCTGAAGTCAGAAAAACACTATTTAAAAACCACATGCACAAAATGTAAAAACAAGAACATGTGGATAAATATAAATAAAATACATAAAAAGTCAGTGAATAAATACATATACTCATGTTGCTCATTTAGTATCTGCTTGTGTGTGTCGGTAAAAGCATAAACATATATGTACATTTATATAAAAATATAAGCAGTACACACTCAACAACTTAATACATATATTCTGCCTAATAAATAAGCATGCTGTCCACTTAATAAATACATATGTTTTAAACATACATCTCAACAAATACTTGTCTTTAGTGATATCTATGCTAAAAGCAGCTCAAGAAATACTGTCATATTGACCCAAAAACCTGCATGTGTTTATGTAGTCTTCTCTTGTTAAGATAATACTATTATTATTTATTTTAACCTTCTAGATTTTAGCATTGGCTTCAATGGAACACTATCATTCAAACCCAAACCTCTGTGTGATCCTAAACGCAAAATCCATTTTATTTCCATATTTTCAGTATTATTGACTATGTCCCTCATCCTATTGCTGACATTCTGAATGTGTAAAACCTGAAATAAAAATATATGGTCATCCCCCTTATCCAATGTATGCTTAGCCAAAGCACTATACAGTTGCCCTTTTCTAGTGCAGTAAAGGTGATCCCTTATCCATTCCCTAAGGTGACGGTTAGTTTTGCCAACATAGAAATGGAAACATGTTGTGCAGTGAGCATCATACACTACATTCTTAGTACTGCAATCAGCAGAATTCCTTAGTTCTCTTAGACGCCCTGTTTCAGAGTGCTTGAAAAACCTTGATTCATCTATATATATGCACTGTGCGCATTTTCCACAACTATGGGTACCATTCACTGTGCTATTCATCAGAGGAGGTATCCTTGGATAGCAAAACTACTGTTTCAGGTTTTTCTTATTTCTAAATGAAAAATGTGGTTGTCCACCCACTATGTTGGTAGTATCCTCAGAAATCTACTAACAACATATGCCAATTTTGTCGTATGATGGTTTCAAACCTTTTCACATCTCTTGTATATGGTAAAACCATCGGAATGTGTGATAATACACTATTCCTGATACCTACCCTGTCACTCCCTGCTCTATCATAGTAGCAGTTCTTAGCTTTACCTTTCCTTTCTTTGTGTACATTATGGTACACCTTATCAATTTCATGTTCACTTTACCCCCTATTAATGAAACCTGTTCTTAGCTTAGTTAACTTCCTCTTGACAACATAGGCGAGATGTTCTCATTGCCTGACCTCTGATTATGTTAGGAAAAATCTTAGGGTTATGCATACTGTTTCTGTGTAGAAAAGATGGTCTGTAGCATTGTTTCCTATGTAATTTCATAGACCATTGGTCATTTTCTCTGTATATTATAATATCCAGGAAGTCTAAACTCATTTCAGAACAGTTCATCGTAAACTTTAAAAAGTCACTAGTAGTATTTAGGTGTGCATACAGGGATTTAAGTTGTTCACCATCACCTTTCCAAAAAATAAAAAGATCATCTACAAAACATCTATAGAAGGCTATTTGGGGATTACCTAACAGATGTTCATATTCCCAGTTAACCATAACCAGGTTTGCATATGTGTTGGCACAACCTGTGCCCATGGCAACCCCTGACAACTGCTTATAGCATATGCCGTCGAACATAAATATGTTGTGCTCTAGCACCAATTCTAGTAACATACAGAGAAAGTCTATCTTAGTATTAGAGAACTTTCCCTGCCTTGTCAACACTGATTTCACCATGCTTATCCCCTGGTCATTGGGTATACTTGTAAATAAAGACACTACATCTAGTGTGGCCAGTATCACCGTATCTGCTGTTTCCATTTGCTTCACTGCCCCATACAGGTCCACCAAAAACTGTTCTGTGTCTTTCAAAACATATGCATATTAATTGAGTGCTGTCTTCAATTCCTTATCCAGGTATATAGAGATGGGTTCTGTTAGCCATCCTGCCCCTGCTATTATAGGTCTAAATTTCGGGTTATATGGGTCTTTGTGTATCTTGAGAAGACCATGGATTTGAGGTATGAGTGGATTTTCAACAGTAAAATAATAAAAAAGATCTTTACTTAATAGTTCCATACACGTGCATTCATATAAGGTACTGGCAATCTGTTCACTCATTTCAAACACAATTGTTGTTGATACTTCAACATATACATTGGATCCAATAACATTTCTTGCATAGCTGTATTATACAAGTCAGCATTCAGTATCACCACTGGTCCCCCTTTGTCAGCGGGTCTTATAACTATGTTATCATTAGTCTGCAATCACACAATGCTTTGTGCTCACTCTTTGTCAAATTATACTTTCCTTCTTCTAAAAAACTATTGTTTCCTGTGCTATAAATGGCATTTTCACAAGCTTTTAAAAAGGTTTCTATATTACGTGGCAATATTGGTACATACAGACTGTTTTTCTTAAACTGAACATCCCTTGCTTCATTGCCATTTCCAAATTGTTGTTTCAGTGTTATATTTCTAGTAAACATATGTAGGCATAACAGAAATCCACTAATGTCCATTTTAGTCGAAGGTATAAAATTTAAACCTCTGTTTAATAAAGTCGTCTCAGCTGCAGACAGTTCATATTTGGAAATATTCCATATTAACTCTCCTGCCCATACCCCCACATTTTCTTCAAAGTGTGAGTTTGTAACTGACCTGGTGCTTCTTCCTGTTTCTGGCCCCTGTAGATGTCCTGTTCCACAGATTTTCTCCTCCCTGCTCGGAACGGTAAGGGTAGAACAGGAAAAACCTGTTGTTCTCCTTCCATATTAATCTTCCTTCTTACCACGGCTGTAGTTGTGGAGGCAGTTGTTGCCTTATTATTGGTTGCCGAAGACGATGGCACTTCCATCGGTGTAGAATAGATGGAATGTGCCTCATTTGGTGAACGGACACTCCCTCCTGGCTGCTGATTCATTGTTTCCTCTTCCTCCCCGAGTGCATTGGGCGTCTCTTCAGACTGTACCCGATGCTCCGCCCTCGGTCTCTCATGCCGCTTGAACAATTGAACTCGCCCTCTCCTCTGCTGGTAGGCTGTCGGTGGTATCTGACTGCCCATTGATTTCTCTCATAAATCTCAAATTGCAGTTGGTAGTAGATTGCTCTGTAGACTGTGCAGGGTTTTCCAAGTAAAGACATGCTAGTTGGTGAAATCTGTTAGATCCCTACACAGTTCTTTTTCTTTTGCTGAAGCAGTCTGGTTTCATAGCGGAGTATCTTATCAACTAGTTCATGCATGAAAACTTCAGTAGCTGCTTCCCTATAAAGCACAGACATTTCATGTTGTTGCTGACATATCTTTTCATTAAGCTCTTGTTCCACTGGCCTGAAAAAGTCCAGCAACAATTGTACATATGCTTTACTGGTGTTAAGATTAATTTGTTGCCACTGAGCTAACAAAGTAGGGTAGGTGTTTCCATATGTGGGCATATTAAGTATTCTGAGTCCCCTTGGTATAACATTTAGGTTTAAGCAGACTTCAAAATGGAACCGTTGGCTCGGGAGCCACTTAAACCTATACAACTCATTCTCCACATTTCTTTTCGAATTGCGTATCTCAGCTTCATTGATGTTGTTAGTATTAACAGTCTCAGAGTTCATATTAAGAGCACCTGTTTGTAGCAGTGGATTGTCTTGATTTGTCAGCAAATTCAGAAGTCTCCTTTCCACATTTACACCAACTGTTGCATCCTCTGCAATGTTCACAGTACCTTCCACCATCATTAGATACACAAGCAGCAAACAAATAAATCCAAACCAGCCCAGAAGTTGAAAATGTTGAAACACAGGTGCCAAGTAGGAAGATAGCTGGAATAAAGAAGCTGAACCACAATAAAGTAAAATCTTCTTTTTTAATACAAAATGGTGAGCGCTTTCGCAATGGTAACCATTTCTTCATCAGACAGTTCATTCAAACAGCAACAGCACTTAAATACTTTAGTTCATTACTAAAACAACCAATCCTACCACTCAAAGTTAATTCAACACTCAGCAATCAATTAATTACTATGGTTACGTTTTGCCCTTAGTTAATTGCTGGTCAGAAAAACACTGTTTAAAAACCACATGCACAAAATGTAAAAACAAGAACGTGGATAAATATAAATAAAATACATAAAAAGTCAGTGAATAAATACATATACTCATGTTGTCCATTTAGTAACTTCTTGTGTGTGTGGGCATAAGCATAAAAATATATGTACATTTATATAAAAATATAAACAGTACACACTCAACAACTTAATACATATATTCTGCCTAATAAATACACATGCTGTCCACCTAATAAATACATATGCTTTAAACATACATCTCAACAAATACTTGTCTTTAGTGATATCTATGCTAGAAGCAGCTCAAGAAATACTGTCATATTGACCCAAAGCCCTGCATGTGTTTATGTAGTCTTCTCTTGTTAAGATAGCATGACATGCGTGAATAGGCGTACCTTCATTGAAGGTTGTGCGTTAGGGCTGGCAGCGCAGCACGTAAAAATCAACTGCCAGTCATTAGCAGACCGGAGTTCCACTGTGGTGACCCCTAACTGGGAAAAGCTGAAAGACACAACAACAACATTTTATTTTAACCTTCTAGATTTTAGCATTGGCTTCAATGGAACACTATCATTCAAACCCAAACCTCTGTGTGCTCCTAAATGGAAAATCCATTTTACTTACATATTTTCAGTAGTATTGACTATGTCCCCCATCCTATTGCTGACATTCTGAATGTGTAAAACCTGAAATAAAAATATATGGTCATCCCCCTTATCCAATGTATGCTTAGCTAAAGCACTATACAGTTGCCCTTTTCTAGTGCAGTAAAGGTGATCCCTTATCTGTTCCCTAAGGTGACGGTTAGTTTTGCCAATACAGAAATGGAAAAATGTTGTGCAGTGAGCTACACACACTACATTCTTAGTATTGCAATCAGCAGAATTCCTTAGCTCCCATAGACGCCCTGTTTCAGGGTGCTTGAAAAACCTTGATTCATCTATATAAATGCACTGTGCGCATTTTCCACATCTATGGGTACCATTCACTGTGCTATCCATTCAGATACTTTCATAAGTGATCTAGGCATTCTTGTTGGCAATTCCTTACCTTTTACCATTGTGCCTTCGCAGTAGTTTAGAAAGCCTTTGGTCTGACACAGCTTATTTTGAATGGCATCTTTTCTAGATTCAAAGAAGTCTTAAATCACTTTAACTGGTCTCTTGACAGACCCATTATTGAATATAATGCCACCTTTTGCCAAAACATATCACTCATATAAAGAGATCTCAGAAGTTCCTAACCTCAAAGGTTGATGACATCAAGACTCTCAGTTATGTGGACAGACTGAGAGCTCGCTGTCTTACAGACTCCTCCTTGGTGATCTGTGTCTAGCCTTTATAGCCATAAATGACCAGATACTCCTTGATATCCTATACCTTTGTTATACAAATGTTTTCTGAAATATCTGGTTAGAGGACCTAAACAGATAATATATGCTGGCATGACACAGTCATATCTCAGCCCCCGCTGGAACAAACCACCTCTATATGTCAAGTAGAGTAGCACCCTTGCCACCTTTAATTTAAACCCAGACAATTGTATGGACAGCCTCAAATTAAAATGATTACTTAGAACTTGTATAAACATATCACCAACCTGAATTGTAAATGTTTCACCTCCCAAGCCCCTGCTTACACTTATGAAGGGTACCAGAATTTGTCAGAGATTTGTAGGCTTAAAAAATGCCCTTGTGCTTGTTAGCCTAGTACACACCTATAAACCTGTGAATGAATATCTTTTATTTTAACTCTCATAAAATATCTATTTTGATGTAAAATGTGCAGAAGACTTTTAGTTATTTATTTTAACTGGGATTTTTGTTTTTACTTTCTGGAATGCATTTAGCTGTATTGGAATGAGTACAAATAGCTAAATGAAACTAAAGCTCCTTTTGGCAGGCTTTAGCAAACCCTTTCACAAAAAGCCTGTAAGCTAGATGTTCTCAGCCTTTTTTTTATTCACTCGGCCAACACTTGTAAACAAAATTGCACTGTCTTTCCCACATTTCTCAATGTATGTATATTCAGAAAAAAAGACATGTCTTCAGAGTTCAGAACCACAGCCACCATGAAAGTAAGACTTAGTAATTCAGAAGATTAAAGCCTAGTACGGAGGTATGAAATTCCACTGCTAGAACGAACTGTATGAAACAGAAGCTTGCTGTGTTTCATCCGAGCCTCAGTCTTGGATTCAAATCCAAAAGCCTACAGGCCACCTTCTTGTGAAAATACTCCTCTTGTCCAGATGCAAAGTCATTCTTTGTTTTTATTCTTCAGATGCTCTGTTTGACAGTACAAAAAATGTGGCCAGCCCAGTGCAGCATACATCCGCAGCAGAAAAACAGGTTTCCTGGAGTGAAGCACATAATCTGTAATAAAAAGACCTTCTGACAACCCACAACAACAATGCATGACAATGACAAAGATGCACAAGATTGTGCCTGAAATATATGAATCTGTTTGCTCGGCATGCCAAAGTTCTGAAAGCATTAATTTAATTGAATTCCTAGAAAAATTCCAGTAGATTGTTCTCAAGGTTTCTGCCAGCCTCAGCTGAGCATTAAATTCCATTTGGCGCTGAGCCCAAATTTTAGTTGTTCCACAGGCCTGTTCATAATTTAAAATCGTTCTGTAAACAGATACATCTTTCAGAGCGTCTGGCAAAAAAAAATACAATTTATTTATAGTCATATTAAAATCTGTTTTGACACTAATTATTCCATGGTTACCATAAAGGCTCAACAGAATTACAGTCATGCCTTCTTTGCTATTAAAATAAAAAATTAACTTACTGGTTAAATGCAATTTGGTAAATGTACAGTTTAGCAACAGTAGCATGCTAAGACCTATAAAAATACGTTCGTAATCTTGTACAGAAGTAACCTAAGATGATCCAACTACTCAGCCTGCAGATGGTGCTGAGGAAAAAATTATACAGAAACGACAGAGATTCTGCTATTAGTTATATGAAGAGTAATAAGGAAGAAACGGCCACCTGATTTCTTGAGACTGGTGCTCTTTATTTTAATCCTCAGAATTGAGTAGGCAGGAGATGAACTCAGTCTTGACACCAGTTGTTGCATACGTGAGTATTGTTTCATCGAATAGCTGCAGCATAATATTTTTTTCAGAAAGAAGAATGTTGTGAGGTGGTCACCATATAACAATATATTTTTGAGGAGAGGTCACATCATTTGAAACTGTATTGGTATGGTTATTTTTTCATAGCTGTCCTGCACTTTGTTTGGTCTCAGCATGCCAGAAGCATGATTGTGGGCCAAGGATCACACTAGGTACTGCTGGCATAACCTATATAACCCTATAGGGCAAGAAACCTTCTCAGGGAAATGTGCTAGCAGTGAACAAGATGTAATATGCATGTATACTCTTATAAACATATGATTTGTAGTGTAACTTGTGATAAGTCATTAAAAACATTCTTCTTGTTTGGTTTGTCAGTCTACTCAAGATGCAGAACAATTTTCTTAAAACAAGCAATACATGTTTCATATATCACATAATACTTTTCAAACCAAGTCAAGTCTTCCATAGCTAAATCTGCATCCTGGAACCCATATCCCATTATGCCTTCAAAGTGCTTGTTCAAACGTGGAGAAGGAAGTAGGGAAGGCAAAAGACACAATCGGGAAGTGCTGAGCTATCCCCAAATAAGTATTTCTTTTGGTAACTTTTTAGTTTTTCACTGAAAATGTTTGGTTACTTATTTCATTAAACCAAGAATACTCATTTTGGGGGAGGGGGCTGTCTAATCCCATACATTAGACAAGTTTTTCCTACTGTAAACCGCTTTAACTCAGTTTTATTTGCTAATGGTGGATGCCTAAGCATCTGAGTTCATATTTAATCATGCATGCCCATAACTTAAAAAAGATCCATCATTCCTTTTAACTATCACTTCAATCAGCATGTTCAACACAATAGGAAAAATATGAAGATTTTAGCTCTTCTTATGCCAGTACATGGCATAGAGTGATAAAGTCTGAACCATACCTCTCATCCTTTTATTGCAAAAAGTCTAGACAAAGCCTAAAATAATGGGATGGGGGGGGGGCAAAAGCCCAAAAATAGGGTCAGATTTTAAATACTGTTCTTACAAACTTATAAAATTTTTAGAATAACAGGATTTGTGTTAGTATGTATTTTCTGAAGGCTGTGAAGTCTAAAACTTAAATGTATGGCATTATTTAGTGATTTCAATCCTCAATAATTTCCCAGAAAACCACAAATTTTGTGAGGAACAAGCTAAAAATATGAGGCAAAATTCTAGACATTCTGTGAAAATCTGAACAGTTGAGAGGTATGGTCCTAATTATGACCCACACAACCTAGGTTCATTTAGTGGCTTGGGCATCTGAGGTACAAGCAGTGCGGCCTGGGTGTGTGTCTAGTCATTCCCTGTAAGAAAGTGTGGTCCTTAGAGGAGAAGGATAAGTCATTACAACCCTCAGTGGTTGCAAGGATGATATGTGGTCCTAAGATGCCTTAATGATTCTTGCTAGCCCCAACCTTGGTGGAGCAAGCCTGGGGAAAATTAGGTGGGGTAGGAAGAAGCAGCATAAGATAGGGGTACTGGGAAGAGCTGATGACTAACTGTGTGGGAGGAGTTAAAAAACATTTTGGCTCCCTTTTTTGCTGTTTGAGGTGATAGAACTAGAATTCACATTTCACCATGACCCATAAAATGGCACCCTTCTGAAAGGAGAAATGTGCTATTGCATTTTCAACTACATCCTCAGTGTCTATCATACTGAAGTCTGTCTTTTTGCTGAACTCTTTACTTTTCTTTGGTGTTTACTGCTCTCCTCTCAAGTATATAGCAAACAGGCTATAAGAAAACCCAAAAAAAGCAAATACGCATAGTAGTACCATCCAGAAAAAAAGTCATTATTTCAGAGTGAAAAAGGATATCAAAGTGTGTTATAAAACAAAGTCAGCGTATCACTATGTGACCCCTTAGTAACAGGGAGTCAAGTATACCTTCTGCCCCTCTGACTCTTCTGATTGAGTGCCCCATGAATGTTTGCTCTCACTTCTTTCTTGAAGCACCAGACAAGACTAGAGATGACCAGAACTGGTTAAGATCCATTGCACAAACTTACTCTGCAGATGCACTACTTAACTTGAATTTTGTTTCACTATATTGGCAATTATGAAACAATGACAACAGCAGATATGAGGGAAAAATGAAAAAAGTAAATATTTATAATTTGTGAACATTTTAAGTGACTTAATACAACCTGCTGGTCAGTGTTGTTTCTTTGATAGTTCAGAAGATCTGAGGAGCTTGCCCTTTTCTACTCTCTTCAGCTAACTGAGAGAGTGGGACATGTGACCCAGTAGTCTCAGACTGTGTTTATGGCAGTACAGGCACTGCATATGTATACTTTCTTATTGCACTTATCTAGTGGCCTTAAATCCTTATCCTAGGTAAAAGTGCAGGACTGTAGCTTTCCCACGTTGGTTAGATGTAAATAAAGAAAGGATGCCAGGTTCCGCCTTACATGACTTGTATGAATCCCGTCTCTCCAATGGAAACTTACGATATCTTGTCAGCTTTCCTTCAGGACAGGACTTGTGTATCAGATCAGTGATTATTTTTTAAATATCCTAAAAAGTGTGGTAAATTGGAGTGTCTCTCCACCTTGAATCTGGTAGCCTCATAACTTCTTTGTATCAATTTTCAGCTGAAGAGATGTTCCCTACAGATAAATAAAACCTTGCAAAATTTAAAGTACTTAAGAAAGAAATATTCTCTGGCAGATACTCTAGCATCTAGGGTGGCCACGGTGGTGCAGCGGTTAGCGTTGCTGCCTTACAGCAAGAGGTGCTCTGGTTCGATTCTTGGCTGGGGTGCCTTCTGTGTGGAGTCTGCATGTCCTCCCTGTGGTCGTGTGGGTTTCCTCTGGGAGCTCCAGTTTCCTCCCACATCCCAAAGACATACAGTAGGTGGATTGGACACTCTAAATTGGCCCTAGGTGTGAGTGTGTGCATGTGTGTGCCTTCTGTGGAAGGTTGGGCACCGGGCTGGCAACTCGACACCATAAAACTCCACTGCCAATCATGAGCAGACAGGTGATCCACTATGGCAACCCCTGACCAGGAAAAGCTGAAAGAAGAAGACACTCTAACACCTGAGTGGAAGAATTCTTATCAGAATCCTAAGAAGTGGGAAAATTATTTAGCATCAGTAAACTTTTCCACTTCACTAAAAAAATCAGGTAAAGAAAATCCCTTTCTTTTTCTTTTTACCCGCATTAACCTTCACAGATACCTGCAAAAGTCTGTATCTCTATAGCCGTTCCTAAGACTGCCACTGGAGTGAAACAGTGCTACCTGCAGGCGACTTTACTGTGATTTTTTTTGGTAAGACAGGAATTGTGGGCACACATACACATGCACATATTTTCATTATACATGTACTCTTTGCTTATAATGAAGTATTTGCCACCACTTTATACACATCATCAACCATAATAAGAGAATAACAAATCAGTACTTCAACCTCATTCAAGTTTAAATAGAAAAAACTCACATTCCATTAAAACAAATCAGAAACAACATTCAGACTAAGAAAATAAAGAACAAAAGAATAAAGACAATAGGTTTGTGTAATGGGTAATATGAACTATAACTTTCTTAAACTGTAATGATAAGATCATAGGCGGTTACTAGGCTATTGGCTTTGAGGCCCTAATAAGCCTAATCAAGAGTTTAGCCCATGTTTAGACAAGTCAGAACCCAAAGCCCCTGTCCAGCAGGGACACAGGTGGAATTACAGGGGTGTATCTTCTGTTTCCCATCCATTTATCCAGGTTGCGCTTAAAAAGGAATAATGAGGTACTCTGCTTGACATGGAGAGGGAGTCTCTTCCACATATGGGGGTGTCTCTGGGACACAAATCTGCCCCTCTAACAAGTCCTATTGATATCACAGACGAGGTTGAGGCCGCGCATACGGGTTGCTCGAGTAGAGTTTGACTTGCGGATATGCAGCACTCCCATCAAGGCAGAGTCTGAGATTGCTTTGTATGCCAGACAGAGGTCACCTCTGAGGAGTCTGTATGAAACTAAGTTGAGGGACAGAGCTTTTAGCCTATCTGTGTAGGGTAGATGTTTGAGGCCCTGGATTGTCCTGGTAAGGAACCTCTGTGGTCTCTCCAGCTGCTGCATATGCTTTGCGAGGTACATGCCAAAGGGGACATTGTACTCAATAATTGGCCTTATAAGGGAAGAATACATGGATGTTATGAGCTCTTTGTCCCTGGATGAGATACCTTTATTTATGAGGTGGGTCATGTAGAAAGCTTTCCATACAACGGAAGCAACATGGTGGTCAGAAGTCAGGTTGCTATCAATCTGGGTGCCCAGATCCCTCACTACTGATTGTGTACTTAGGGCATTGTTATTAATGTGATAATATGGGGTGACATCACTCTCCCCCAATGGGATGATGATGCATTTTTTGGCATTCAGCTTAAGGACATGTTTCTGGCACCAGTCATTTGTTTGGGTGAGACTCCCTTGGAGAAAGTCCACATCAATTTGGGAATTGAGGACTTCACCCAGCTTGCAGTCATCTGCAAAACTGGTCAGCCATAGCCCACTGGTTTTGACCTGCACCTCAGAGAAGTATATCCTGAATAACAGCGGCCCCGAGACCGATCCCTGGGGTACACCACTCATTACGGGTCTACTGTTTGAGGTGACTTCCCTTACTTTGATTAGGTGGGTTCTATCAGTGAGCCAGTTTGCTACCCATCTGGTAACATATGGATTTATGCCTAGTTGAGAGAGTTTATCTACTATGCTCAAGTGGGGAATAGTGTTGAAGGCTATGGCAAAGTCAAGGTAGGTGGTGTGCACTGTCTTCCCCTCGTCCATGGCTTTGGTGACTGTCTCAAAGAAGTTGACCAGATTTAACAGACATGACCTACCCTTGACAAAGCCAAACTGTGTGGGGTTGAGTGTTTGGAGGTTGCCAATGTCCCTGTTAGTGAGGTCTATGATAATCTGTTCTATGGTCTAGCAGATCAGGCTAGTTAGGCTGATGGCTCTATAATTACCTGGATCGGTGGATGCTCCACCTTTGTGTAAAGGATGACAGTGGCTGTCGTCCACTTGGCTGGGACAAAGCTGATACTCAGGCTTTGGATGAATAGGGTGCCTAATGGCAGTTCATGTAGGATGCAGCCTGAGATGTTATTGGGTCCCATGGAGGCTGTATTTTTTGCCTTTGAGAGGGCAGTGATAACCTGTTCCCTAGAAATAAGGGGTGGGGACAGGTACTGAGGATGTCCTAATTTACTGATGGGGGGACAGAGGGGAGAAGTTTTCAGTGAATCTGTCAGCCAGTAGATTGGCTATATCTACAGCATTTGTGTATGTGGTGTCCTTGACCACCAGTTCTGAACAGATCTGGGTGCTTCCTTTGAGATTGTGGACATATGTGAAGAAGGCCTTATGATTGTCTCTAGTAGATGTGGCTAATTTGGACTCAAAGTTGGCTTTAGAGGATTTCACTAGTGCTCTTATTTGCTTGTTCAGGCTAAGGAGAGATTGCCTCCAAATGGTCTCCTGCTCCTTCTTGGTCCTGGACAGCAATTTTTTCCTTTTGTTATATAGTTTATCTATTGCAGATCTCCACCAGACAGGTTTACTCTTCCTTGCGGAGGATGATTTTGTCCTGTCAGGTATTCCTGATTCCATGTATCTATATTAATGCTCGTATAGTCATAAGATTATGAAACTCAATTTTATGACTTGTAGTTTTGCTAATCATCTAAAAAGTCATTCTATAAACATGTAGCCCAAAATATTTCATGCATCACTCACCAGATTTCCCATCTTATTCTCCTGTTCCACCTTTATAATACATGCTAACCCTAACCATACCCCTGCCTCAACACCTATCCATAAACCTACCACTGCACAAGACAGTCAAGAACAAACTACAGACATCAGCATACATGCACAACACTGCACCTATCTCCTTTCCTAGGCATTACATTAACTCTAATCTACAAATGCTCTCTCTCTGTCTCTCTCTCTCTCGCACACACACACACACACACACACACACACACACACACACACACACACACACACACACACACACACACACAGACTCCCACCCCCAAGGATTGACCTACATTCAGCTTCCACACTCCCTATTCCTCCTTTCGTCATGTGCAGCACTTGAGCATATCCCCACTGGAGAAAAAGTGCACTTGTTAACTCGATCGCGCACACTCTGATGACCACATTTGCATTTGACAGAGTGAAAGTGACCCATATGTATAGCACACACACACATACATGACCGCATGCATGCATGCACATAAATATGTGCAGGTGTATATCAATAATACTGAAAACTCAAAATAATGAAACATAAGCCATGGAAAACTCAAAATATTATAAGCCTATTTAATGTACAGGGGCAAGTCCCCACCCTGTCTGCTAATTATATGTACCAACTCCAGGATCACACAACAGTGGGGAAAGGGCAAATTCCCATTTTCTATATTTTGAGTTTTCAGCATTACGAGTTTTGATTATTTTGAACTTTCAATATATATGTATATATATATATATATATATATATGTGTGTGTGTGTGTGTGTGTGTGTGTGTGTGTGTGTGTGTGTGTGTGTGCGTATTTGTGTGTGTGTGTGTGTGTGTATCTCTATATCTATCTACCTATATAGATATATATATATATATATATATATATATATATATATATATAGATATATACATACACATAAATAGAAACTTTTTAATTAAAATATATCAGCAATTAGTTATTTATATACAGGATACAGATATTAACATAACTTGGCATCTGAAGGAAGAAGGTTAACACGTACAGTAGGGTTAGGCAGGAATTTATTCTAAGGCAAAACGTTTAAAATGGAACATTATGATACTTCTTGGTAGTTTCCATAGCTGGAGTGGATAGTGAGGTGTTGATCTCAGGTGGGTCAATAATTCTAGTGCTGCTGAACAATGAAATGAAGTAATGAGCTTTGGGATTATGACAAATGACTTGTGCAGATTCAGCATGGTTTAGCATAATACAGTTCACTGAATCTGCTTTGCTCCCTCTCATGTATATGTCACCTACCCTGAGGTACTATGCCTTATGGCACTTCATATTTATATGTGAGAGTGTGTGTGTGTGTGTGTGTGTGTGTGTGTGTGTGTGTGTGTGTGTGTGTGTTTGTGTGTATGTTTATGTGCATGTGTGTGCGACTGGGACTCTCCCAGTAAGACGCTTATAAGAAACACAATTCAGCTAATTAGACTTTGTGAGTCACTTTTATAAAGTGTATTTCAACCTTCTGCAGTGGCTCATGTGCTCTATATGTGAAAAGAACCTTTGGTAGAGGTCAAGTCACCAAAAGCAGTTTTACATTTTGTACCAATTATACCATTACCTAATCTTGGCTACATATATGTTGATTCATATAAATAGAAAATATTAAAGTGTGTGTCTTTGGGAGGACTTACTGATACTAAGTTAAGTATGTCATCTAATCATTCCTTCTTGGGCAGCTCAGTAAAGGTTCCTGCTGAATGCATATCATGTCTAATGCTTCTTGCACATTCATTTCGCTATGTGTGTTCTTTTCCAGTATACATATTGTAGTCATTATCTTTCTACGATTATTTCGTTATTTTAATACTTGGTACAATAGAAACTATGACATTTTTCCTTTTTTAATTATCTGGATTTTGGTTGATTGTAATGATTGTTGCTGGGTGATTCTGGGGTAATTTAGTTTTTGCATTTGGTTAAGAAAGTATCTGTTGTAAAAGTAAGCTACTCCTCAGAAAAAGAATATATGGGACTTTTTTGTTTATTTGTAGAGTTCAATTTTCAGGTGAAATACATTTCTCCTTTTCTGCTGACAGAATAAGAAGAACAATACTTTACCGAATCCCTTCTTGTGCTATGCATAGCATGTTTAAAGCTACCAAATCCCCGCTCTTTACGCTTCTTCTTACTGTTAGCCCCATCATCAACACCTCTCAAACTCCCCTAAGTTCACACTCCTGCTTTGTCTGATAGATCATTCCTGAACCCCATTATCTTCTTAGTGTAACAAGAAAAGTATTTCCTTATGTCAGACTTGTTCTTTTTTCGAACTATTAATATATACTCTATTTTCTTTGACTCCTGCCTACTTAAGAGTACTTCTCACTTGAGACTTGACAACGCTCTGAGTCCATTTTATTTTCCCTGGGGCATTTCTTTCCTCAGAAGTATGTATTTTCTCTTTTAGTCTTTCTTCATACTTCAGCTTGTGTTACCAGGTTTAGTAGCCCTTTTATTTCCAGCCATGATATGTCCTTGACTCCACACTCCAGATGTCACCTTACCAGTGTCTGTATAGTAGAAGAAAGATGTCTGCTTCCATGCTCTCCACCTACAACACCATGCAGCTCAGCATTCTATTATCCTTCATCAAAACCTGTTTACACTGTGCTGCATGAATGAGTTTATTTCCTTTAATCATTCTAAGATCTTTTCCTTCTCAGATTTCTCTAGATCCAGACCAACAGTTTGGGTGTCCTCATGTTCCCTGTCATGTAAAGTAAACAGTTCTGCAATTCTTTGATGAAATTCTTGCTGTCATCCATGTACTCAATATTCTAGCTTTACTCGGCCTTGTAGAAGGCTGTTCCCCTTCTTACCCTGACTGCATATGATTTTTGTTTTCATCAACAAATGGATTAATAATGCACATCATGTCTTCACAGCAGCAGTAGTTATGCAAAATATAAATATTTTGAACATCTGACTGGTAAATTACTTTTCATTTCACAAAGCCAGAAGTTTAATTTAGTTTCTTATTGCTGTAATAGTGGGGATTTCTTCATATTAGCCTTTGTATTTGTACCTGTACCAACATGACATCCATCCATCCTTTTTCAGTATCTGCATTGTTCAACTTTATTCATTTCAGGGTCAAACAGAACAACACACACACACACACAAACACACACACACACACACACACACACACACACACACACACACACACACACACACACACACACGCACACACATACACATGTGCGTGCAAACACACATAAATACTCACACATATGTATAGACCAGTCAGGGTATTGCCAGTTTTCTTACCTGCATGTTTCTGAGATATGAGAAGTCCAAACACCTTGGCAAAAACTCATGTGGTGACTCTCAGGAACCAAACTGCATATAAATCAGCAATGCTAATCTCTATACCATGGTGTTACCCTCAAAATATGGTTATTGCTTTGGTAAGAGAAGTACTGACATGGGACAGTTAATGAAAAGCTTTATACAATTTAATCTGATTCTAACCGTTATCTTTTTATTTATTTTTTTGTTAATGTCATTAGAGATGGCACAACATTCAGTGGCACACTGCTGTAATTGTTGTACTGTTTTGTACTTATAGAAATAATTCATTTTAACTGATAGAGTGATCATTCAGCAGTATTACAACATTCATCTCATGTTACTATGTTCTGACAATGTATGACAATATTGTTTAAAATCTTTAACAATCGTTAAATATTTCCCTAGCTTTACAGACTGTACTTCACTGTAATACATCATAAACTGTGCTATCATTTGGCAGTTACAAACACCCCGCTCCCAAAAAAAGAAGCAGTGAAGCTTTTTCCCTTTTATTTGTCAAAACACAGCATAGGTTCATAGGTTCATAGGTAGGTACTAGGCTATTGGCCCTAGGGCCTATATAGGCCTAGCCAAAAAGGTACCCTGGCTTTCGCCACCCAAGAAAATTATTTTCCTGTGCGCCTGTCGAGCAGAGCTATAGAGGTGATCCCTGGTGTGAATTTCCTATTTCCCATCCAATCATCAAGATTTTTCTTGAAGAGTGCTAATGAGGAGCTTTGTTTGATATAGATAGGTAGTTTGTTCCATAGTATGGGAAGCCTCTGGGACAGGAATCTATCCCTTCAGCATGTTCTGTTTATTGTAGTGACAAGGTTTAGGTCCCTAGAGCATGTAGTTTGGAGGGACTGGGATTTCTTTAAGTGGAGCATGTCCAACAGTTCTGGGTTTGACATAGCTTTGTATGTTAGGCAGAGATCACCTCTGAGTAGGCGATATGTGATGGAGTAAAGCTGGAATTTTTTGAGACGGTCTGCATAGGGCATCTGTTTGAGGCCAATAATCATCTTTGTGAGGTATTTCTGCGGCCTTTCCAGTTGTTGTAGATGTCTTGTGAGGTACATACCAAAAGGGGCGTTGTACTCTATAATGGGTCGAATGAGTGACGATTAGAGGGCAACAATGACCTCTTTTTTCCTGGATGAGAAATCTTTTGTGATGAGGTGTACCACGTAGAAGGATTTCCTGACTACTGTGGCAATGTGATTATTAAAGGAGAGACTACTGTCCACCTGTGTCCCAAGGTCTCTTATCACACATTTGGTGTTAAGTAGACTATCACCTATGTGGTAGCTCATGGGTACAGAGTTTTTACCAAAGGGGATGACAATGCACCTTTTGGCATTGAGCTTGAGGCCATGGCTTTGACACCAGGGATTTATCTCCATGAGGACCTTTTGTAGGATGTCCACATTGTTAGGAGTTTCAATTATGGCTCCTAGTTTGCAGTCATCTACGAACTTTGTTAGCCAAAGGCCTTCTGTGTTAGCCTGTACTTCAGAAAAGTAGATACCAAACAGGAGAGGACCCAGGACTAAACCCTGTGGTATTCCACTTGTCACTGGTCTGAAGTTGGAATTGGAGTCTTCTACTTTCACAGTGTGGGTTCTGTCAGTGAGCCAGTTGGCAACCCATCTTGTGACATAGGGATTTATACCTAGTTTAGTGAGTTTATCTATAATTACAGAGTGGGGGATGGTGTCAAAAGCCTTGGCGAGATCTAGATAGGCTGTGTGAACCACCTTACCCTCGTCTATGGCTTTGGTGACTGCTTCAAAGAAGTATGTAAGGTTTAGGAGACATGATCTGCTTTTTACAAACCCGAACTGGGTGGGGTCCAGAGTTTGGAGATTACCAATGTCTTTGTGTATAAGATCGATGATGATACATTCCATGGCCTTGCAGACCAGGCTCATTAGGCTAATGGGGCGGTAGTTCCTGGGGTCCGTGGTGGCTCTCCCTTTGTGGAGGGAGATAACCATTGCTGTGTGCCATTCAGTGGGCACAAAGCCTGAGGTGAGGCTATGATTGAACATGGCTCTTAGGTGGGGTGCCAGTTCATTCCGCAGTTCATGTAGAATGCAGCCTGGGATGTTGTCAGGTCCCATGGATGCTGTGTTCTTGGCTTTGGAGAGTGTGGTTTTTACCTGTGCAGCCATGATTACAGGAACTTTGCATTCTTCCAGTATAGAGATGGGCCCTTTAGGGGGTGAGAGGGGGGGTAAAGATAGCACTGAACCTATCTGCCAGGATGTTGGCAATATCGGTTGGTTCTGTATATTTAGTGCCATTGTGCTGTAACTCAGAGCAGATCTGAGTGTTGCCATTGAGATTCTTGACATAGCTATAGAATGCTTTGCAGTTGTCTTTAGAATCAGTGGCGATTTTGTTTTCGTAACTAGCTTTGGAGGATTTTATGAGGGATCTCAGCTTCTTACTGAGGCTGACCAGGGAGTTCCTCCAATCATGAGATTGTACTCTTTTTTGCAACAGTTTCTTTCTTCTGTTGTAGAGTTTATTTATGGCAGGGGACCACCAGATTGGCTTCCTTTTTTTGGAGGATAGCATCTTTGTTCTGTTAGGGATAGCATGATCCATGCACTCGTGTAAGTGCTTATAAAGTGCATTTGTGTAGGATTCAGCAGTCATACCTCTATTGTCCATCTGCATAGGTGCCGTGATGTTTGTCACTTCTGTCTTAAGAAGCGTGAAGTTGGCTTTGGAGAAATATTTTGCGGTGGTTTCCCTAATGGGGGTGGGGGCAGGATGTGGATGTCTAGGGTGATTAACTTGTGGTTAGATCTGACCAACGAGGAATTGACCTCTGGTGTGGAACACCGGTCACCCATGTTTTTAATGACCAGGTCTAGGATATTGCTGCCCTTGGAGGGGGTGTGGATAAGTTTCTCCAAGGCATTGGAATTTATGAATTCCAGAAAATGTTGAGCAAAAGAGTTGGTACTTGAGTAGTTTTCCCAGTTAATGGTAGGGTAGCTGAAATTGCCCATTATTAAGGTGTTGGGTTGTATCCTAATATTTTCCAGTGTATCAAGAAATGATGAGTGGGAATCCTGGGGCATGGTGGGGGGATCTGTAGCAAGTTACAATTTGGATTGCGGTCTTGCCCAGAATTAGTTGCACTTGGATAATCTCGGATGCATTATGCTGAGCAACTAGCCTGGAGGTGTGGATATCCTTAATGAATATGGACATGCCTCCTCCTTTAGTGTTTCAGTCCAGGTTAGGTGGCCGAAACGTGTGATATGAATTATAGCCTCGTAATGCAGAGGTGCTCTCTGGAGCCTTGAACCAGGTCTCTGTCACTGCACAGATGTGGAGGATAAGGAAAGAATGTGTAAACTTGGGTAGTTTCCCTTAAATGGCAAGGCATGACCATCAAGGGTTATTATTTTCTATAAAGAGATCCTGTTGCTCCTGACTGGGTACTCATTGCAGAAATGAGGGACCAATGTTAGAAAGTTGCAGCAGTTTGTACTCCCACTTAAGATAAGAGTAAATGTCCCTGGCTAGCTTTAGTAAAGAATGTGAGAGGAAAGCAAGGCGAAAAGGGGAGGCCAACATGCAGGAAATGTAGACCTCCCTTTGGAACTGAATGATACTGAGTTCAGTGGCCATTTTGCTTTGTTGTCACGGTGATCTGCCCATCTCTTGGGTCCCCATCCCAACAGTGGAGTCTCCAGCCTGTGCAGGTAAGCTATGCATCCACAATTCTAGGAGAGGCGTCATTGGCCAAAAATAGAGAGTGAGTGCATGTTTAGAGTCCCACCAACATGGGTAGTATGCAATGAGATTATAAAGGAGACTAGGGAGGGAAAATCAGTGGAGTCTTAGACTTCAAGGCAGAGAAGATATACCCAGTCCACATGGAGAAGTCAAAGGGGAGCAGCATTAAAAGAATAAAAAAAAAGGAGTGTGTAAGTGACTTGAAAACCAAAAACAGAGTGAACCAGTATAAAACAATATGGTAAGCTAAAAATCCTGTATGGTCTCTTTGGTTAACCAGTTTGGACAGAAAAAGGGGAAGTAGAGGAGAAAAAAGGGAAATGAAAGAAAAAACGTAAAAAGAAAAATGACATTTTGATGGGTTTCATTAGATACTGAAGGCATTAAACTTCAGAGCTGTTAACCAAATATTTGTATTCATGGTTCTGCCTTTGATCCTTACTCAACACTGTATTCCTTGAAAAATGAACATTATATAATGTAAAAACATACGTAGACATAAAATCATAAAAAAAATCAAGATCACAGATACCAAGTTATAAATATTGCAAAACAGAAGCTAAACATGCACATGAAAAGTGTGAAGAAATCCACATTTTTATTATTTTATTGGAGTCTGTAAAAACAGATTAATTAGAACTATGAGCATGGACTAATGAACCAACATTCTAAAACTGAAAAAAAAAAACAAGAATGAAAAATAAATTAGAACAATGAGCATGAACCAATGAACCAATATTCTACAATTGCAAAATCGGAGTCATAGCTGAAAAATATAAAAAGATGTAGGATATACGATTCAAAATCTGACTCTATAGTGCCCCAGACTTTTAAATTAAAATTGGGGCCTGGGGCAGCACAACTCCAGAGACCACTGGATGATGCCAATGTCTTAAGTGTCTAATAATAGTTCTGATGCTCTCCACTTCAGGGTGCATTTAATGCAAAATGTTAATTTAAACCAGGTTTGTAAGGTGCAGTGAATCTGATATGGGACTCATATTCCAAACTTTCTAAAAGAGGATCCAGGTCAGCCACAAAAGGCTGGGGTATCACATATTCCTAGACATGCAACTTAGACTTTGTAAAATCTGTATAGTCCAGTCTACATTTGAATAGGGCATTGTGCAGCCTTTATTCTTATTGGCATATAGATGTTTATAACCTCTGAAGTAGAGTCTGATAGTTTTTCTAGACTGAAACAGATACAGCATGGTGCCAGATACATCACACAGCTTGGTTTTCAGTCACTTTGGATCCCGGCCTTGTATATCTTGTGACTAGTGGGACATTTGATGTGATCTGAATTGTTTATGAAAGGGCAACACTTACATACACCCCAGGCTTTCTGGTGTTTCTGGCATCCCTTGATTGTCCCTGATTTTTTTTTTTTTTGAGGTAAACCCTTACTGGTTCCCAGGTGCTACACTGACTGCTTTGTTCCCCAGTATTATTTTCCATTTGTGTCTGATCATATTTTAATTCCTCTGGAGCCTGTGTTGCTCATCAGGTTTAGTTCTTTCCTTTTCTAAATGTTCAGTAATAAAAGACTTTAGAAAATTGTCAGACTAGATCTCCAGGGTCGTGGTGAAGGAACCTTCAGTGATGTAAGTCTCATTGAGTCTCATGTCCTGTCCTGGGGTAAAGATGGCATCAATATGTAAGCCTCTGTGTCCTCTTTCTCTAGGAATTCCTTCAAAAATTTCCCATCCTCTAAGATCAGTCCACCAATCCTGTGCCATAGGGGGGTTATGTTATTCATTATTGTATGAGCTGTCTGTGTGCTGATGACATGTATAAACCTGTCACCCTAGTTGGCTTGTAGTATAAATATTTGAGACATATGTCTTGCACACTGCCACATTAAGGAAGGATATCTTCTGTGTGCTGAGATTCAAAGTAAACCAAAAGAACTATGTGGAGCTACCAATTAGTTTTAAAAAAATCTTGGAGGGTTTCAAGACTTGAGTTCTATATCAGAAAAAATTCCGGGCTTGAGTCCCATACCAGACAAGTATTATCAATGAACATCAGATTTGTAGATGTGTTCCTCCTCCAATAAGGCGAGCACTATGCTAGGAAAAGTGCTATCTGGTATTGGGGGATGTGGGTGCTTCAGCTTTGTCAACAGGTGCTTAATAGCAGTGATGCTACACTCATGTACTTGTTACTAGCAGCATGATCTCTACAACTTCTATGTTTTGAAATTTTCTGTCAGAAGTTCCAGAAATTAGGGATATAGGAGTTATTTGTGAAATAGGTTTAAGAGGCTGAAGGATGCTTTCTAGAAAATGGTCATTAGTTCTGTGATGGATCTTCCTTTAGCAACCAGTAATGTCTAAGGGAGCTCCCCCATATTCTTATGTGAGTTTGAAACACTGAAAGAAAAAAAAGCACAGAGCATGCCCTTTAATAATCCCCATCATGAAGTTCCTGCAGATTAGCATACAATTTCTTAGAGGGTTGACTGACTTTCTTCTCGGAGACTTCCATGTTAAAACCTAGGTTCTGGAACATATTACTCAACTTACTAAAATATTATGCTATGTTTACCACCACAATGCCTCCTTCTTTGTCTGCTTTCATGACCTGAACCACTGAGTTTCTATTAACTCTTATTTATCCACAGACAGGTAATAGTACCTTTTGACATCAGAGGGTTTAACCAGTTTTCTAATCTCTTTTTTGCACATAAAAATGTGTTGAGAGTAGGGTAGATAGGATATGCCTATGTAGTACGTTTGAACCATTTGTAGGTAGGCTAGGATATGTTCATGTACTATGTCAAACCATCTGTAAGGTTTTTAATCCTTTCTGTAGTATAATACTTGGATGTGCAGATTAGTCATGTGTAGTTTTAGACTGCATAAGATGTCACTACATCTGCCATCAGACTAGGGATAAAAATAAAATATTTCTAAAACATACTAACCTTAATGGAGGAAAGGGGTCTTTTGGAAAGGTTTCAGATTAAGATGTTAGCCTCCTTCCCCTTTTATGTCTTCCCTTTCATGTTCCCCCTTTTTCTTTCCAAACTGCTAAGCAATTTGAGGTGCATGTTTGGCCTTTATATTGAGAGTGTAGATGTGGGAAGTTGCTTCCTGTTTACTCCATCCTCTCCCCAGTGTACAGTCTCCTTTATGTTCCCTGCTGTCAGTTTTATTTCCTGAATCTTCCTTGAGAGTTTCACTCCTTTTGGGTGTTTGTCTCCTCGGGATCACTCTTCTTGGATTCCACCACCATTTCCTGGTGCAATGATTTTCTTTTGGCTCTGGTGGCTCTTCGTCTTTTTCTTTGTTTAAAACAACACACCACAATTTGTGGGTTTGCTCCTTCTGTGGATACTCAGTATTGTTATCATGTTCACAGCTTTAAGCATCATTATTTTGTGATCAGTTGCTGCACATTTCTTTAATTTGTATGTAAAATCTTAGCAATATTTGCTTTCAGATTTACCCGAGGGGGACATTATATCTAGATATTTTGTTTTTCACCTTGCAATCTTTAAAATATATGTTTAACAGGAACACATTCTGTACAGATGGCCTTGAACTGCATCTTAATTACTAAGCGCAGTATCAAATATTGAGGGATTGTCTGTTTCAGGTCACGCTATAAAATTTTTATAATTATTGCATTAAATTACAATGATCATCCACTGTACAATTTTTCACACTGCAAAAGTACAAGAATAACAGAAGCTAAACATCTTACATCAATTCATTTTCATGTGAACATTACAACATATTTTAACTAACAATAGAAAATATATTATACTTAATAACATCTTGCCAGTGAGATACAGTTTTAAATGATTTGTACAGTGAGTGATATTTGCATAGCAGGAGTTTCACCACATCCATTAAGCAACCCAAGGCCTGAACAACTGGAAAACACACCGAGATTTTGTTTATAAATATATGGCATTCCCTAAAAAAGAATTTCAAGTAGGAAGATCTAAACTTATTACAAAAATAAAGTATACACTAGTGTGATTTATTTCTAGGTTTAGGACGTGTTTACAGAAACTTCGACATTACAAATCAGCAGTTTTCATATTGCAAATGTGACACTTTCCTCATTTCCAGTTTAAATGTTGTTGGGGTTTTCAAAAAAAAAAAAAAAGGCGAACTACATTTATTGTTATGGGAAATAGTTGCTAGTGTGTATAAGTATTGTTTATTGGAATTTATTTCTATATACCCCCTTGCAGCATCTGCTTCTTTTTTGAACTCTGAGTGCTTATTCCACACCAATTTGAGCTGGCTTAATAAACCCCAGAACTGCACTTCTATCTTGGTAGTGCCTATTTACTTTAATTAGTAGTACTATTAGCATTTGTTTTCATTTATGGTGAATGGCAGGTGGGCTTCTAGCCATGTTTTTGTTATAGAAGAAGCCCTTGTCCCAGAGGGGAAATGATTCCTGTTCCAAAGTTTTGCATTGTGGTAAAACAAAAGCTTCACATTTGACAGAACATGATGCAGAACAGTGTTCAAGGTGTATCATATCAAAACACAACACTGGAAATGGTTCCACTGAAGACTACTGAAGAAAAGGTTAGTGAAAAATATTCGCCAAAACCTTTTATAACTAAAATTTGTGTGCAATGTACAGGTATCTCCTAACAGAGACTAGAAAAATGCTCCAAGAGGCTTGTCCAGTGCAGTGACTGACAAGCACAACTTCCACTGTAGCTGGGGAGATGTGGGCAGAAACATACACAGATTAATGGGCCTGCAATGTGATCCCTACTATAGTGTAGTGAAAGGAAGAGCTGCCCTAAGCGTAATATATGTACACACACATATGTGTGTGTGTGTATATATATATATATATATATATATATATATATATATATATATATATATATACACACACACACACACACACACACACACACACACACACACACACACACACATATATGTATATATACATACACACATACACACACACACGCACTCACACACACATAAACACTCACGCATACATAGCTGCATGTAATGATGTTTTCCATCTATTGAGGTATGAAACGTTTGAAAAAACCCCAAAGAGATAGTGTGTATAAGATCTGAATTAACTGCATTAAATACAAGCGGTTGGGACAACTCTAAAGGTCATATCTATATCTATATCTATATCTATATCTATATCTATCTATCTATCTATCTATCTATCTATCTATCTATTGATCTGTCTATCCAAAACAATTAACAAGATTATGACATCAATTCCCTAAGATCTTTGAAAAAAAATGTTAGCTGGGTGAAGCTGTTTTTAGACTAAATGGCCAATTTAAATGGCATGGGATACTGATGTCCTCGAAAGATAAAACTGCTTCATTTTAAAACAAAGCAGATACTATTAAAGGGAAAGACAACATGTCCAAAAAGTCCTGGCAGTGACTTTTGCTCATCATTTCTATGCGACAGAATTATGCCCATCATTTATACTAACTGAATAAAAAAAAAGAATGCATATACAGGACTTCAACACCTAGACAAGGAGAAAGTTCAACTATATTTTGAATAATTATAGACGCAGTTATTATAGAACAAATGTAAATTATTAATTCTGATGAGTGGTAGTGGCACTTTTATTAGAAGAATATTCAGAAAACATTGATGTTGTGCCTGACAGGATTTTAATAGTGCTTGAGCTGATGACAAAGCATTTTTAATACACATCGTAACATGAGTGCCAAATTCTATGAAGAATCAATTTGTGTTAGAGCCTTTTAAGATGAATCAAAGTCATGGAGACATTGCTTTTCATTTCTTGGTTTGGTGGAAATGCTGTAACATTATACTACATTCATTGTTGTTCACTATCGATTCTTATGTTATAGTGCAAAAGTCATAACGTGTTGTTGAACCCCATTGACCTAAAGTCATTTTGATGACAGCAAAACACTTCTTTTAAGCCTATGTGGTTGTTCACTAGACATACCTGATGCCTGTTAGCAGCAGAGTGACAAAATAGCAGAGACAGCAGCAGATGGTTACTAACCCACAACATCCTGTTCCTTTAATGCAGAATTAACCTCTTTCCCTTTAGTATTAACAGCAATATATTATGTGATTATGTTTGGTAGCATAACCGATCGTCCTGATTACGAAGAATTATGTTCCCATTTCTGTCCTTTTCACCATCTGAAAATACGTTTCCTAACAGCTACACTGATAAACTTCTCAGAAATGACAAATGCAACAAAGCTTTGCAAGTATACTTAAAGCAAATATGGTTATACCTTTTTAAAGCATTACCTTTACTGGAATCTTACAGTATACAAATACCGCATTGATATAGAACTCTGTTGACAGCAGCAAGATTTGTCAGCACCATATGCTGATCCCTTCACTTGAGCTATATTCTTAAGGTCAGACTGAATCAAGTCTTTGCAATAGCAAATATGCAATGAATATGTCTAATTAAACAGCCATTATTATGTATTTAATAATTCTGCTTACCCAAATTAATTAATAAGGATAAAGAACAGCAATAAACTACAAAAAGATGTATGAGGCAAAGGCCTCAAAGCAAAGGTAGGCTGTTCACCAGGTTTTAGATATTAGAAGCCAAGACAAAGATAGCTCAGAAGTGATCAACGTCCAGTGTCATCGATGCACCCTTCACTTAATATTTTGCATTGCAGTATTATAAAATGATGAGATATTTTTATTCTTAAAGGAACCATATCAGATTACAACTGTTATAACAAGAGCACTGTGTTAAAATGAAGTATAATGTCATAATACTTCTCAGCTTTATAGTGCAAGAGGAAGGAACAAAGAAAAAAAATGAATGCATGTCAAAGACCCCAAATCAGAGTCATATTTTAAATATTGGTCTCATACCTACAAAGTTCCTAGAATAACAGGTTTTAAATAACATACATTTTTTTCTAAAGGATATGAACTGAAAGTCTATTGTCTGTCATTATTTAGTGATTGCAATCCTGAATGAATTGCCAGAAAACCACAAATTATACAAGGAGTATGTCAAAAATATGAAGCAAAATCATGGACATCCCACAACATTGTGAAAGTGATGTATTTAAAAACACAATATTCAAAATGTACCACTGTTGTGCAGTTTAAATTCCATAAGAATGTGAAAATCAGTCACAAACATACCCCAGTAGTACCATAATGAATAGCAAACAATCAGCCTTGCATAGTACACATACATAGATGAGGCTGTTGTGCTACCACTGACCTACCAACATCTAGACAGTAGCATACTAGGTACTAAACAGGGGCAGTTGGCAACGTCCACCAAGGTGGAGCTGCACATCAAGTGCATGGGTGGGGCTAACTGGAAAGTTGTGGAAACGTGGACCTAAACTGGACCAACCAAGTATGAGCATGCCTCAACTCAGGATTTCTCATCTTCTCTACAGATATTACAATCAGGATGCGAGTTTTCTTTTATGATACAGAAAGTCATGTTTACTACTGGCTCCTAACTAGGTCAAAGGATACCCCTCCCAGATAAAACTGTCCCTGCCATTAGATATCTGAGCCTATGGTAAGATACCCCACCCTACCTCTATTCACATGTGTGATTGTGAATGCAGTCCATGCTAAATCTGATAAGCAATAAAATTCTGTTACTAAATGTATAAGTAGAATTCAAATGCTCCTATACATAAAAAAATCTGAAAATGTGATACTACTTAAAGGAATGATTTTCTGATCCAGTAATGTTTCAAGACAATAGAAACCCAGACATATTAGTATAGTAATGCAGTCACTAAGATGGGAATGAAATAAAAAAAAAAAAAAAAAAACAGCTAATGGTATGTTGGCTATGGAGAGACATTCTACTTCAAAACTGTCTGTATGATACAGTTATACAGTGTTATATTTTTCTAATAACATTGCATGGTACACTGCAGTGGTATTAGAAGCAAATACAGTTTAGTGGAAAACAATCTTTACGATAACAAGGCATGTCTGTTTAACGATAGGGACAACAGTATAATTCCTTATCTCTTAAAATTAATTTACTACTTCTATTATATAATATACACATACACACATACATCACACATATCTTTCTATCTATGTCTATCTATCTATCTATCTATCTATCTATCTATCTATCTATCTATGTATCTATCTATGTATCTATCTATCTATCTAAAATCTCACTGCCCTACTCAGAGAAAGCAGTCCATTGCCTTGTGAAAAGCCTTTATATAATGCTGATTTACAAAGAAATAGCTTCAAATCAGGAAGCTTATTTAATTAATTGTACATTTCTAAAATTGCACCTCCAGAGCCTCCATCTATAAACGATAACTGAAGAAATTGATAACAACTTAAACTGCTCAAAATCAAGAAAAATGCAATATTTCACAGTAAATAGATTGATTATCAAAACCAAGACAAGGTGTCAATCACCCTAAATAAACTGGCAGTTAAGTTAATCAGCTTCTCACTCTTGGTCATTCTTATACTGTAAGCCTCCTTTCATTATATCCCTTCACAAAGTTGGTTGGTCCACACTGCTAAAATTCATGTCCCATGGTTTCTCTCACCCTTCTTTCCAAGATCATCAAAAAGTGTGATTATGATCACTTCCTTGTCAACCTGATCAGCTGTAATATAATTTCACAGTTTCACGTTCCCAGCATTACTGCAGATGACTTCAGGCCAAAACAGAGGGCAGACGCTGCACTACTGCATTTGATAAATTTTATCTGCAGTCCTCAACATTCAAGCAACTTTACTAGAACCATATTCCTTGACCTGTCCAGTGCCTGTCACACCATGTGTTATGCAAGCTCATGAAGGTTCTTGATATTCTTGGTTATACTTTCATTGCTAACAGATGGTTTTGCAATTATTTATTCAGTCAAAAGCAAGATGTCATATGGAGCAATGCACATTCTTACTTCCTGCCAATAAAGATAGGTGTTCTACTGGGCTCAGTACTTGGTCCTCTTTTGTGTACCATCTAGGTGGATTACATAAATCTGCACGGTGAATATGTAATATTAATATAATACACAGATAACTACACTAACCACCCTAACTGCCTTCTCTTTGCTTTCAGTCAACAACAAACTGCAATATAGCTTTGGTTACCTTCAAGACAAGCAAACAAGTACTAGTCTACATTTTAACATTTCTCGAGCAAAACTAATGGTCTTCTACTTCAAAACTCCAAATGTCACTTCTGTTCCTGACACCACCAGGCAATCTATTCCTACTGAACAGCTGAGTCCAAAGTTCTTTATAACCTCAATGCAGCTGAAAAGCTATCAAGGTTTTCTTTATAAAGATTTTTGCTATTATCTTCAATAATGTCATACCATTTGAACCCATAAAATCAAAGCATCAGCAATATGAGACACTGATGTGAAGCTAGGAATGTTATACAAAGTCAGGCAGTTACCTGTTTCCTCCTTGTTCTACTTGGTGAACCTACTAACCCGATAAAGACATAGGAAATATTCAAACACTGTTCCAAATGTGGTGGACTTCTTTGCGAAGGTCACTAGAGCTATGGATGAGGGCAAAATGGTACATACTGCCTGCCTTGATCTGTCAAGGCATTTGACACAATACCTCCCTTGGATATTATAGACAAACTCACAAATGTAGGCATAAATCCCTATGTTACCCAATGGATAGTCTAATGGCTCACAGATAGGATACATAAACATAGGGTAGGGGAATCCATCTCCACCAAGAGGCCTATTACTAGTGGTGTCCCACAGGGCTCAGTATTGGGACCTCTTCTGTTTGGAACATACTTCTCTGAAGTCAAGGCAAATATAGAGGGCCTTTGACTGACCAAATTTGCTGATGACTACAATCTGGGTGCAATTACTGAATCCCCCAAAGATGTAGATATCCTCCAGGAAGGGCTGACATAGACAAATAACTGGTGCCAGAGCCATGGCCTAAAACTCAGTGTAGAAATGCATAATCATACCCTTTGGGAAGATGACCACCCTTGCAAATTACAATATTGATAACACTCCTGTAAGAGTATACCCAGCGGTAAGGGACTTGGGAACTTAGGTTGACAGTAATCTGAACTTAGATCACCATGTGTCCATGGTGATGAGAAAATCCTTCTACATGGCACAGCTTATAAGTAAGGGCATGGCATCCAGGTCTAATGAGATCATAGTCCTGCAATACTCAGCCTTCATTAGACCAATAATCAAGTACAATGCACCCTTCGGCATGTCCCTGATCAGGCATTTACTACAGATGGAGTGGCCACAGAGGTTCCTCACTAAAAGAGTACAGGGTATAAATATGTCCTATCCAGACTGCCTCAAAGCCTTGTCCCTGTACTCAGTCTCCTACAGGCATTCTATGCCTAACCTTCAAGGCATTCTCCAATCCAAATCTGCTACACTTTCACAAAACAAACAGGACTAGATTTACCCATTCTAAGGATCTAAACCTCATCTGTGACATAAACAAAACATGTTGGAGGGACAGGTATGTGGTTCAGAGATTACCCCCTCTCTGGAACAGCTCTCCATTCATGTGAAACAGAGGTTTTCCCTAAGCCTATTCAAACACAGTTTGGACCAATGGATGGGAAATTGCAAATTCACCCCTGGCTTGTCACCTGTGGCCCTTATGGGCAGGGACAGTTTGTAGGTGCCCTAAGGCACAGGCATATACCAAACCTGTTTAGCAGATGGGCATTGATGATTGGGAAAACTGGGGCATGAATGGCTAGGTTTAAAAAGGTTCTATGCCCATTAGTCTAGTAGCCTCATACAATCCTTTCAATCACAGTCTCCCTTCTTCTGTTCTGCAAACTTGAACTGGCATACAACAAAATACCTAGATATGCTTCTGGCCATGATAACGAAAGCTACTACTGCCTATCATAAAGAGACTGCAGAGATTAAATAAACTGCTTTCCTTGCCTTTCAAGCTCTAGGAAGCAGAAACAAATAATGGTCTTAAATCCTTTAACTACCATAATAGAATAACATTACTTTCATACTCAATTGACTGCCGGCTACTCAGTTGACTACCGATTTCTCCATAGTGACCTGTGTCTCATATTTTTAGGCATGAATACCCAGCCCTATTTAACCTCCTAATTCAAAAAAAAAAAAAAAAAAAAAAAAAAAAACAGCAGCTCTACAAACATCTGCATCAAGGAACTAAATGTACACCATCAGATAAACAATACTCACTGGAGGGAAGTATTCCTAACATAACATATTCCCACACAAATAGGTTCCTAACTCAACATGTTTCCAGCCTATGTAATAAGTACACTGCTTCATTTTACAGGTTAAGCAAAGTATTACTTGGCTACCTTTATGGCCAGTCTTGATGAGTGGATGAATAGACACACATTTACACTAGCATTATGATATACATCCCTGCTTGATTTGGGAGGTGATGCAGCAAGAACTTTGGAGTGAGTCTTCTTAAAGGTGTATATAGCTAAGCATCTTATGGTCCCCATGATTGCTTGCCTTGTATTGTAACAATATTCCTATGTTATCCTTCCCTAACATTCCAGTACAAACCAACAGTGTTAAATGGAGATGCTCCTCTCATATAATTTGAGGCAATCCTTTAGACAACTTGTCCACATTCCAGAATCACAAAGTAAGTACAGTAACTCTAAATTTGCCTTAACAATCAGCAAAATCTGGAACAAACTCTCACAGTTGAGAGGTATCCCAGCAAGGAAGATTTTTCAAAGTAGAACTGAAAGAATACTCCTAGAAAGCTAGACATATAACTGTGGTATTACATAATCATGAATACCTCTCCTAGCAGTTTCCTACTCATTATATACACAACCTACCTCCTTTGTCTTAACAATCACCTTTTCATTACATTCTAATAAAAAAAATCTTCATAATATTAGGTAATGACATACTGGTGTCACTGACAGTTTTACCAGGAACCATCACTCTTTACTTGGCTATTTATTATTCTGTAATACATTTTCTTCTCAAAGTGTGTACATTGCTTTCAGTATTTTTATAGGAATGTATAGCACTGCTATTACATTTGAAATCCTTGCTTTAACTATGCGTATGACAGGGACTTGAAGGAGTCATTGTCATACACCTAGTTCTCTAACCAATTGTTAACCAGTTGTCAAGACTTCTCTTAAACTGATACATATTCACTGACTTTTTAATAAGCAAAGGCAGTTTATTTAAGTCTTACAATATTCTGTGTGGCACACCTATCCTTTTTTTCTAATTTAAACTTTTGGTAAAAATTGTACTCTTGCATTATTAAGCTAAGATGTTAGAATATGGGTCTAGATCAAAACATATATGTAGAAAATCTTCATTAAACACATTGAAAGCAAATATAGATTTCCTCTAAATAACACTAGGATATTGTGTAGCGATTCAAGGCCTTGCATCTATCTTTGTAATGCATAGAACATAAAGCTAGTATTGATCCAGTACATCTGCTTTGTACACACAACAAGATTTTTGGTTGTCTAATACTAGAGACTCAAAATGAATAATTATATTCAATAACAGAACTCACATTTTCTTTAGTTTGACTAACATTATCATGTATTTAAGTCTTGATGAATATTAGTGCTAAGATTTTTTAAAATAAATTACTTCTTTAAAACTGTTTCTTTGAAATATTATTAGAGCCAATAGCTTCCTGTTGGCAAATATGGTATATTCTACTCTTCTGTACTTGTAGCTCTGCATTTAAAATCTAGTATATTCTGTATAATTGTTTTCTGTGCTGCTTTAAATATCTTTTGAATTAAGCCTTTGTTATCTGCACTCCAAGTCTTGTATGACTCCCAGAATATTTGAGCCACAATGCCTAGGGTCATGCCTGAAAAGGGTCCTTCAACGGGTGCACTTACCTAGGTATTTATTTATTTATTTATTGACATTTGATTAAGTAAATAGTTAACTAATGTAAAGCTAAATACATTTAACAAACTCAGATGAGACTTTAAAGTAATCAAGTACTTATAACTTGTTTAGAAATCAATACTTCCTTATTGAAAAATAAAAGCTATTAAATAGATGAATCCCATCGTAATAAAAATCTATGAAAGCACTTCCTTAATTTACTTAGGTTGGTGGAAGCAGACACAGCAGTAGAAAAGTATTATACAATGCTAAAAGAATAACAATATTTTTCTGATGGAGTCTGAAAAAGTACTTTGTACTCTGTATAACTTTGAATGCTGTTGATATTTAACTTCTGCATGACTAGTGAAATATAAGGGTCTTTGTCAGAAAAACGAAAGATCAATGTCTCAAATGCTCATATCAGCGAATATTCCAAAACTCGAAATTGCTATTGTGGCTGTGCCCCCCCCCCCCCGCTAAATATATATTCCAACTCCGAGATCGCACTACAGTGAGGAAAGGGCAAATATTCTGATCCACACTGTAGTGCAAAAAAAAAAAATAGCAATATCGAGGTTTGAAATATTCGCTCATGTGAGCACTCGATATTTCAAACATTCGTTGTTCTAAAGTAGACCCTATATTAGTTCCAAATAGTCATGCTCCTGGAACTTGTGTCTTATTTTCAGTCCCATCCTAAGCAAACAGCTTGCTGTTCTGACCAAAATCAGTAAGAATCTTTTTTTGAGTGTCAGGTTGTTTGAATATTATCAAAACTGCTTTACAAGTTGACTCCTTAGTGCTGTAAGCTGAGGCCATTAATGCAGCATTGTATACATATACCATACATGTTGACTAACCAAAGGAAAGCCCCTCATAAAGATATTAAATGTGAGTGTTGCCAGTATATATCCCTGTAGAATGCCAGACAATGTTCTTCTTTTGGCTTTTCCCGGTTAGAGGTCGCCACAGCAGAACTCCGGTCCACTAATGATTGGCAGTAGATTTTTTTACGGGTGCCGAGGTGCCAGCTCGACTCCCAACCTTCAATGAAGGCACACCCATTTTGCGTATGTCTTTTGAATGCCACTCAACTGCGGGGAGGACATGCAGACTCCACACAGAAGGCACTCCTGCCGAGAATCGAATGGGAGAACCTCTTGTTGTGAGGCAACAACGCTACCGCTGCACCACCGCGTGTTATAGAATGCCAGACAATAAAATATGTTTTTTTAGAACTGAAACACGTTAAATCTAACCAAATAGATCATCACATAAGTAACTCTTGAATCAACTGACCAAACTACTAGAGAAGCTGATGACATAATGTTCTCCAGAACTTACCATACTCCACTGAATTCTTTGAAAGATCGATAATAATGAAAAAAGAATGAGATCTTTGTACAATGATGCATAAAAAAGTCTGAACAAGTTAAATCAATATTCTCTGAGTTCCATGGGATGGTCAGAATCTATGCTGCTCAAAGTCCTGGATGGAATGATAACAACAGTCTGAAAAATGACTTATTATTTTATGTAAGTGCTTTCATTTCAAATAATGTCTTTGGCTTTACCCTAGTTGTTTGAATAAACATTTTAATAGCTCATTGGTTCATCTGCTGTCTGATTCAAACATATCTGATTGGTGTTTTATTTATTTGAGTTATCCTTCTGCATCTCTTGAAAGGTGGGTCAGTTTCAATTTGTTTTATTCTCATGAAGTCTTGCACAATATAAGACAAAACTGGTCACTTGCTTTAAAAGTGATTTGCTTGCTGTTCAGTGTTTGGAGTTCCTGTCTTTGACTTCGAATTTCATATGACTGAGACCATATGATTAAAGTTTCAGCACCTTGAACGTTAAAAAAAAAAAACAAAAAAATTCTATTTTTAACATTTTTGCAGAGGGTCAAGCCCCCCTGCATCCCCCCGCTAATTAAATATACCAACTCCGAGATCACACTACATTGCAGAAAAGGGTAAATTTCCCATTCCACGCTGTACCGTAATCCCTGTTCAAACCGTTTGACCATATGACTTTCGAAGTTTTGAAACTTTAATAATTTGATAGGGATCCCAAAATACATAATTGCATTGACAGTCTTCAGGTATTGATTCTAGATCATGTAATAGTGATGGATTCCTAGCTTCATTTATTTTGTTTGCCACTGTGTACCTTTAATTGTCTGTCTCCAAACCACAAAGTGATCATGAATTGCTGCTCCAAGGCATGCTGCTTTCTGTTGCATAAGATGGGGAGCTCCATGGTAGGAAACTGTAAGTGTAAATTAGTTTATGCTTATTGGATATAAGATCTGAGAATGCACTGATAGATACAGGAAAGAGCAGTGAACCAAGAACTGAGGCTGGTAAACACCAGCAAGTCTTTTATGGAACCTTGATAAAATATTAGCAGCGTTAACCCTGTAGTGTTTGTCAGAGTGTTGGCTGATCATTCAGGTTCTAAGGTTTTGAGTAAAATCCTTACAGAATACTAACGTACAGAGAGGATAAATTAATCATATGCTTTGTAAGATCTGCATCTTTTTTGTGTCACTTTATCGCTGCTGTCTGCTGATTGTCAGCCTCTTCCTGATGAGGGCGGTGCCTCCACAGACCCTGGAAATTACCGCCTCATTAGCTTGACAAGCCTTATCTGCAAAGCCATGGAGAGGATCATAATGGAACTCATAAATAAAGACATAGGGAACTTGCAGACTTTGGATCCAACCCAGTTTGGCTTTGTCAAAGGCAGATCCTGCCTCTTAAACTTGGTTGACTTTTTCGAGACAGTCACCAAGGCCATTGATGAGGGAAAGGCAGTCCATACAGCCTACCTTGACCTGGCAAAGGCCTTCGACACAATACCCCACTCATCATCGAAAAACTCATCAACTTGAATGTAAACCCATACATCACAAGATGGGTTGCAAACTGGCTAAGTGACAGAACCCACAGGGTCAGAGTTGCTGGAGCCATGTCAGACTCAAAGCCTGTCACAAGTGGTGTCCCACAGGGCTCAGTCCTGGGTCCACTCTTGTTCGGCATCTACTTTTCTGAAGTACAAGCAAACACAGGAGGGTTATGGCTGACAAAGTTTGCAGATGACTGCAAACTGGGCCATAGTCGAAAACACATCTGACACAGATATCCTCCAGAAGGGCCTCACAGAAACGGATAACTGGTGCCAGAGTCATGGCCTGAAGTTAAACACCAAAAAATGCATAGTCATACCCTTCGGGAAAAACAAGGTTACCCCTAGCTACCATATAGGTGGCAATCCACTGAGCACAGAAAAGTCATCAGGGATCTGGGGACCCAGGTTGACAGTAGCCTTTCATTTGACACTCATGTTGCTAAAGTAGTTAGGAAAACCTTCTATATCGCCCACCTGATCATGAAGGGATTCACATCTAGATCAAGGGAGGTCATCGTCCCCCTGTACTCATCACTCATTAGACCTATGATTGAGTACAATGCCCGTTCGAATGTATCTGACCAGACACCTGCTGCAGCTTGAAAGGCCCCAAAAGTTCCTCACCAAAAGGATAAAGGGTCTCAAAAATATGTCTTATGCTGCCCGACTGAAAGAACTCCAGCTCTATTCAGTCTCATACCGCTTGCTCAGAGGTGACCTGTGCCTGACATATAAGGCCATGTCAAACCCAGATTTGATGAATATGCTTCACCTCAAAAAATCTAGATCCTCAGAACCACAAGGGCGGGAGACTTAAACCTTGACACAGTTATAAATAGAATGTGCTGGAGGGACAGATTCATCACCCAGAGACTCCCTATGCTGTGGAACAAAATCCCGGTACATGTGAGGCAGAGCACCTCTCTGGCCTTGTTCAAGAGGAATCTTGACCAATGGATGGGAAATCGCAGATATACCCCAGGGATTACTTCAGTGTCACTGCTTGACAGAGGCACAGCAAAATGATAGGCATAGTTTTTATTCAAACTAAAGGGGTGGCGAAAGCCACATAACTATGGGCTAGGCTTATAAATGCCCTTGGGCAGATAGCCTAGTATGAACCTATGAACCTATGAACCTATGAATCGTCTCTTTCATTCCCCATTGCTGGGGTGACAGTTGACTGGGAGGGAGCATCATTTAGGAAGCCATTAGGAGTGGTTCATGTTTTTTTCTTTTTTTAGTTTTGACATCTCTGCACACACACACACACACACACACACACACACACACACACACACACACACACACACACACACACACACACACACGCACGCACGCACGCACGCACACACACACACACACACACACACACACACACACACACACACACACACACACACACAGAGCTGAGCATGAGTTTGGAAACATGCAGTGGGTCGACTGAGAAGGATGTCCCATCACTTATGCAAGGAGTATTCCCTTCAAACAACCGTGCCAGAAATCACAAATTATGGAAGATTTTTTTCTCTATGATCCAACAGGGGAATTGTACCTACCCAATGTGCCCCAAGTACATGTAAGCCTCTCCACCCTTCAGGACAGGTGAGTGGCGCATGTACCATCACTCTTCACCCTCCCTCAATGACTTCTTCAATGTGGAGCTGCTAAATGAACCCCTGGCATCTGTGATATGATCTCCATTGCTCTGCACTACAGAGCCAGATAGATGGCTTTGGTCAGTGGCCTTCATCACAGAGCCAGTGAGTTCACTAAAGTGCTGTCACTGTCCTACTGTCTTTCCTGAATCATACTTATGCAAGCATTCCTGTAGTTGCATATCCATTAGCATTTTACAGAACAGAACTGAAATAGGCCTGACCCACTCAGGCTGGGAGAGCAGGTGTACCTCATAAATAGAAGCGATAGCTACCCTTTTATTGGTAGAATACTGAAGGACAGTTGTTTCCACACAGGTTGCACATATGGTGTAAAATGTGTATGTGTGCTCATGTCATGCATTTGCCCTTTTTACTGTACTGATGCAGTTACATGTATGCACCTTTCAAAAATTGCATTCATGTAAGATACTTTGTTACTTGTCAATTTCCCTTCCTTTTGTTGTGGAATTTCTGCCTATGGTTTCTTGGTGCCTTTAATAATATGGTGATTCTACATATATTGCTAGTTGTTCCAGTAGCCTTATCTACCACAAAAAATATTTGTTGATATCAGTGGAAAAGCATTCTAGCATCAAAAAGCACCAGTCTTTGACTATAGCCATCTTTCCTGTTGTTGTTTTTACGCATATTAGAAAGTGCACAATTTTCCTTACAGTCCACATTGTTGTCAAGCAGTGCTGAAGCTTCAGTCTTTTACACCATTTACCATTTAGGATCGGTCTAGCCATGGATAAGACTCTTGGACTTGCCTATGGTTGTATCTTATTTTACACAATATTCTTTATTTTGTTTACGTCAACAATCCTTTAACATCTGTATGGGAGATGGTTTCTCCATGATCCACGATTGGTATGTGTTAACTATGATGTGTGGCCCAGTTACTACTTATCAAAATAGTCAATACCAGAGTGCTGTTAATCACACATCAGTAGACAACCCCCACTTCCCATCACCTCTTTTGTGGGGCTTTGGATATAAAGGCATCCTTGCACACAACACTGCTGATCTTATATGTAGTGTGAAGTGATGGATTGCTGTATACACATTCTATCTGCATTTAAAGGAGAGGCATCACAACCTAATCATCACTTTTTCAACTGTGGCACAAATCATGTAGTTGGGCAGTAGTGTTCACTGTATACAACCGTATGGAGTGATGACATGGGCGTCCAGTTACCTTTTCTCCTAGGACTATTTTATTGACCTTCATGAACCAATGTACATATATCGGGGGAATTTAAATAAAAACTTTTGGGCCAGCACCTGACAAGGTATGTTTGTGAGAAAGTTGCAGTCAGTCCATATTAATTTATTGCTTTTGTTTACCAAGAAAGTCTGACTGGGCACATGGTCATTTTCAGCGGAGGCCCGGGGAAAAATTTCCATATGTTTTGCATACAAAAGATAAAAATGCAAAACAAAAATACAAAAATACAAGGCAAAAAAATACAAACATATAAATACATCCTGAAGTATGTGACATACAGTTTGTAGTTATGGCAGGTTAAAAACTGGTGAAGCTAACAGCTATTGTGTGTTACACTCAGAATGTCTTCCTGGCACTTCCTCATCATGCCATAAGTAAGCACATGTCCTTTCTTTATAAAAACTGCATATAACTACCCTAGAGCCTGACTGTGGTTCGCTTTGTATAAGACTATGCCTTGGCCTACACCACATCCACTTCCTAATGTCCCATGTTATCCTTTACAGTGCCTCATGAACACCATAACTCATCCTTGCAGCAAATGGGCACACAAGTCTATTGCAGAATGCACATCATCACTCATGCACTATATGCACATCTGAGGGGAATTTGGAGAACACCATTTCACCTACTGCATGTCTTTAGACGGCATGAGGAAAATAGATCACCCAGCGAAGACTTCTATGAATGCAGTGAGGGCATGCAGACTCCATATATAATGTACCTCAGCAAAGAATCAAACCGGATAACCTCTTCCTATGAGGTAACAATACACTGCACTATAGAAATTCACATTTTAAAATTAATGCACTCATTCATTCCCAAATTCTATGATTCATTCATAGTCATTCACTTATTCATCTTTCTAATACTTGCTTTATCCTGTTTATGGTCACAGTGGAATCAAATCCTGTTTCAGCAAGCAAGAAACTTAAGGCAAGAAACGCTCACAGAAAGGATGCAAGTTCATCATGGGACACACACACACACACACAAACACACACACACACACACACACACACACACACACACACACACACACACACACACACACACACACACACACACAGACACACACTTTTGGGATATTGCCAAATCACTGTTCATTTGGCAGAAAAAAAGAGACCCTGGCAAAAACTACATGAACATTGAAGGGCATGCAGTCTCTACACTGAAGACATTACATCTGGCAATCAAACAAGAAAACTTTTGACACATAAGACAGTAATGTCATGTACTGCTGCATTGTGCCTCCTGCATATTAAACTTAAACATTAAAACCTTCTTTATTTCTGCAATACATTAGCTATTCTTTGTCCTTTTACAGCAAGCTTAGTGATGGCAGATATAATAGATTCTGTTTACATAATTCGGAGCTATTTTTTCACAGAGCGTCAGTCTTCTATTCAAGAAGATAGCCTCATAAAATAAGACCTACTGTAGTTGTTCTGTGTGAGTCCCTGGTGTAATGTAATACGACAGCTATTCTGAACAGAGCTAGGATTGCTGTAAATCTGGGTATAAATCACAGGAGACTACTGTGTTTACCTTCTGCTATCACAGTATCACAGTAGTTACAGCATCTATATTTTCTTTTTTTTGTGTGGGGGAGGGGGTAGGAGAGGAAACAGATTATAAAAAGTCATTCATAGGCCCTAGGAAAGTTGCATCTTGTTTACAAATTTCTAGCATGCTGTGCACTGAGGTTTGGTTGATTGTGGTTTATATTTTTCACAACACCAGCCTCTGGGGAAGTTATTCTACTACGAAGCCTACAGCAGAATGTAATATGACTTACTTAAGGAGTTCTGTGGATTGTTTATAGGGCTACCATACCTTGTTTTACAATATATATATATATATATATATATATATATATATATATATATATATATATATATATATATATATATATATATATATATATATATATATATGTTCTAGTGCCCTAGTTCTGTTCCATGATCCAGTGCCCCTCATTTCTAAGTTGAGTAGCCCAAAAAAATGTCTTCTACTTAAAATGCAGCAAACTATATTTGTAGTAAGTGGGTTGCTACAACCTATACTGTGCACGAAGCAAGTGTTGACAGTCTGCAAAAGTAGTAATGGAATTTATTTCTGTACCATAAAAATGCTTGTGTGTGGCACAGTGGTGCGACAGAAAGCATATTTGCCTCACAGCAAGTGGTTCCCTGGTTTGATTCTCAGTTGGGGTGCCTTCTGTGTGACGTCTGCATGTCCCTCTGTGTTCTCGTCGGTTTCCTTTGGTTGTTCACATTCCAAAGACATGTAATAGTGGGATTGGACACTCTAAAATACCACAGGTATGAGTGTGCATGCAAGTGTATGGCATGGAAGAAATATCACGGCAAGGCTAGCCACCCAGCGGTGTAAACCTTGGCTTCTAGACAATTGTCAGTGTTGAAGTGACACCTTGACCCCATGTACAAACATGGGAAAAGGGGCTTATGGATTGTTGGATGGATTCAGAAATACTGATACAAAAATAAATACTGGTACTTCACCACCTACAAATAGGTATCTGTCCATCACACCCCTAATTTCTTGAGCCCAGGGCTACTGCCTCTTTCACCCTACCATATCTATCTATGGGAAATCCAAATTGTGCACTGAAATGTATACTTAAAAGTTTAAGAAACAATATATAGAGTGGCTGCACACTACATAGCATGATCTTATGAGAATAGAAAACATGAATTCAGACCAATATATCTCAATATAAAGCAGTGCTTGTAGCAGCTAGACTGCATACATTACCTCTTAGCAGAACAAGACCATGCGCTACTGACTGCTGAGTAGTCATATATTATGTGCAGCTTCACTGATACGGTGTTCACATAGGACACCTGTTGGATTCATAAAACAGGAAGGAAAAGGATGTATAGGAAAATAAGTAAAGGGGACAGCAAACAGATAGTAACAAATAAGGCCAACATGCAGGAGTGTGTATAATAGGGTGGGGTGGGAGAAGGAGGGAACTTTAGCTTTCAGGGATAAAGCCCCATTCTTTTATTTATTTTAAAAAGAAGGGAAGAGGAGAAAAAGAGAGAGGGTAAGCAGAAGTAGGAAAGGGAGAGAGGTAAGAGTACAGGAGCAGACAGACAAACATAGAACAGCACAAACAAATGGGTAGAACTGCATATAATAGGTTGTAAGACATTAGATGGATGGAAGCAAAAAAGAGGTTAGGCAGATAATAATGAAGAATATGCACAGTGCACTAGGATATTGAGGAAGACAGGGCACATGACTGAGAGTGGCACAGAGTATGAACAGCTACATCCAGATCTTGGTCCAAAGGGATATTAGAAGAATCCATCTCCATGTGACATCTCAGGGAGCGCAGTGGGATGGGACACACCCTCCTCTGGTGGCCTGATAGTAGGGGATGGCCAGACTTGCAAATGTGCCCTTTGCTCTAGGATTTCCTCCTCATGAGCCATACATCTGCCCATTTCTCAGTCCATAACAGCCTTCACCATCTGCTTCAGCTATGACTGGGCTACCCTACTTTCACTACCTTCTTAAGTATGTACAATCCACTGGAACTCATATTACAAAAAGCTAGAAATGCAGCAGTTAACATGGTAGCTATGAAGACTACCAGTCCCTATACATGCCTTACACCCATGCATTGTTGTTATGGTCACCCAAGGTATTTTTTGCCACAGCAATCACACAACTCCATATATATGTTCCCTTTCCCCATACTACAGTAAGCTATATCAGTGGCTAGTACCAATATGATCCCAACTAACATCAGCAGGGATGCCTGTCTTACCTTATGCATACATGTTGGGACGTACACCTTATGCATGTAGTCTGTATCTGTCTTACAGCTTTCATATGGCATATTCCCACTTATGCCCTTTATTTGCTTTGTGTAATACATAGGTTACAAATTTGCGTATAGCCATCAGTCTACCAGTACCATTAGTTTACATTCTTGTAGCTCTGTTTCATGGGCTCATGGGTGTTTGCATGTCTGTAGGATGAGGTGGATGGCAGTGGTTCGACAATTTCAGCTCAGCTGAAAATGGTGGCCTGATACAACTGCTTAGTATATGTGGACAGTGCCTGCTGGAAATAAGGAGTTCTGTCAATGGTGGGAAGGGGGATGCAGTCACACATTACAGTAGTGTCATAAATGTGTCATTGACATGCTGCACTGAAACAAGGAAAAGGTATATTCCATAGCACTAGAATAGTTGACCACAGGGGGTGAGGAGGGGTTCACCCAGTTGCAAAAGACTAACAGAACAAGAGGGGTTTCTGGCATCACTGCAAGAGGGCACAGGTTCTGGGATTATAACTGAATAAGTGGACACTGGCATAAGAAGAGACCCTCCATCATGTGTTAGGTTGAATTTTGTGGCTGGTTAGTAGTCCTACACAAGATTGCTTAAAACTATAGTTAACTGATGTGACACCCTGTGCAAAATCCCAGACTGGGTACCACCTGAATTCAATGCTGAAGAGCAAAACAAAAAAAAGCTGCACTCATCCAGTTCTTCAATCGCTGTAAGCTACTTGCTAAAACTGCAACAGAGAGCATGCTGCAGTTATTACCACTGACACTCACCTCACACTAAGTGCTTCAGCAATTCAGCTGAGCCATAAATGCAGTATTGCCGTTTATTAATCAATGCTAATACTGCATTCCCATATCATTAGCACTTGCTGATTATGACCCCTGACAACTTTTAGCTGGGGAAGCAGCCCCCTTCACTGCACCAGGCCCACCATGGTTAATGCTCTGAGATTGCTGTACAGTTACACTGCAGATAAACACTGTAGTCTGACTACAATAACTGTTGTCTTTGTATTGTTTTAAGTACATCAGATATCGAGCCATGTCAGTATCATGGCAGAGATAAGTTTGTTTAGTGCATTATAACTTACATGCATACCCTTAGCTTGCATTCAGTACAGGCATGGTTTTGGCACAGATAACCATGCTCACTCTCTTGTGTGTTTTGTTGTGTTATCACAGGGCAGAACACAGTGACAGAAACACCTGTGGAGACATGGAACAGCAGGCTGATGGCAGCTGTGGTGGGGTCTAATGATGGTTATGAGACACAGATACCTGAGATACAGTTGGATGACACAGTACGCTGCTTGTCTCCATGCTGGGTGTGTAACTTTTCTCAGTTCAGGTTGAATATGTGTCCTTACACACAGGAAAATGATGATGTACAGGAGGAGGAATCTCACATGGGTTTCACAAACAGTAATGCTCTCTCTGCAGCTACTGCAGTGGATTCACACATTGAATATGAAGTGGGATGCCCACCATTGTGTAGCATTGCAGGAGTGCCTGATGCTATCATCTGTCACAGGTTACTGCTGACATGTGAGCAGCCCCCAGGATCAGCAGATGTGTCACAGTATCAATCAGGCACAAGTTTCTGTAGCCCAGTCCAGCATGGATCACTTTGCCATGTTAAATGACATCCATGAGGACATGGAAGCTCGTACATAGCAATAATACGTCTCTTGACGTCACTGGTGACAGTGCTTCCATATCCACCTTCATGGGTAGGATTTCCTCTGCCACCATCAATGCATTCAGTGTCAGTGCAGTATGAGGTTAAGGGAAGGAATGTACTGGGGGGCTGTGTAGGGAAATTCATATTGGAATATAGAGACCTCACATGCATATCTGATTGTGTACTGTGTTTCACCAGTTCTTGTCATGGGAGCCCATGAAACTCACCCTCTGCTGGCAGATAGACCTCAAGCAGGTGATGTTCCTATAGCCACATACCATCCCTGTCATGAAAGGCCACAACTGTTAGTGCAACAAGCTAGTGTAGCAGCTGCAGATTGTGGTCATATAGTGACACTCCAAATATCTCGTAGAAGAAATTTTTTGGAACACAGAATATCTTTCAGCTTGAGATAGCAGACACCAAATGAAGCCACAGTCACCTCTTCAAAGGAGAGAACATTACATAACTCTAAATACAAACTCATGGCTCTACAAAAAGACATATAGGAATGTGTCCCCTGCACCCAATAAAAGCACAAACCTGGATTATCCCATATATGTATTTAACCAAGTTTTATATTGCATTATAATAAATGCTTCTATCACTTCTAAGGCCAACCTGACCCAGATTTTAACTATTCTGATTTGGATCAGTTTTTTTTAATCCAGAAAGTACTATATCAGTCTATTGCAAAAACCTTTTATTTCTATTTTTTGCGTGATAAGAAATGACATTTAAATTAAGCTAGCATATCACACCATTACTATGCATTGCCCTATAATGCTTGCATAAGATCCTCTTTCAGAAACCTGTAAATGCATGGAATGCAGTTCGACTTTTCAAGCCTTTTAGGATACGACATTGAATGTGAAGAATCCATTTTCCTCATAGAAAATATGCTGCACCTGTTCAAGTTATCTTTATTTTCTGACTGGAATAAAAACTGTACATATTCAATGGATGGATGGCAGCAATATATAGAAGTAACAAGAAGCATGTGAGGAAACTCCATTCAAAATTTGATATAAGAGCCCTATTGCTTTAGTATAAGTGTTTTGAGCGTGAACACCAAAAGCTGTATTGGTTCTTACTATAATACCTAGATCTTTACACTGTTTCACCGACTGAAGTATTTTGCCATCTTACGCATAGGAATAATCCATATTAGAACATCCAAAGTGTAATACTATTGCTTATTAATATTAAAGTAGAAATTATTGTTTTGCTCCCTCAGTGCCAGCTTGTCCATACTATATTGGAGTTCATTTATTTATATTTATGGTCTTCCATACTGACTAGTGGTTGAGTGACCTTTCTGTCATAGGTTCCTATGTAAGTACTAGGGTAGCTACCCTTGAGAGCCATTTTAAGCCTATCCAATATCCGTTTTTGTGCTCAAATTAACCAGTCCCATTTGGTTAGAGACTGGCCTTACCCATCCCGTGGGCAATAATTATGTATTACCCCAATGAGAATAACTGGGATCATACCATAGAAATTTTGATGGGATCTATGCCTGGGATAAAGCAGGTAAAGCAGAGATATACATGTTTGGCAGCAATACATTAAACTTACCCTGATGCCTGGAGAGTCTTGCCTACATCTGATAGACAATCCTGTTCTCTTCTACTACCTAGGTTGATAGGTTTGTTAGAGCTAGTACTTTTAACCCCCCCTCATGAAAAGGATTTTAAAAAGTTGGTTAAACAGTCATGTTTTAGATTTACCAATAATCTGAGTAAAGAAGAGATTGTATTAATGAAATAATTGATTAAGAAGTGAGATTTAAGAAGCATGGAACCTGATATGGGGGTGGTGTGGTCCTTATGGACTCTATTGATTATTTGTTTAGAATGTGTAAAGTCATAAATAATGAATTTCAATATTCTAGAGCTTCAAGGAATTAGATTAATGTTGTTTATTATAAGATAGATCTATTTTTAAAGGACCTTTTTGATCAGGGTATAATCGAATACAGCTTGTATAGGTTTTTAAAGGTCTGTCACCCAGTAACCCAGTGATAGCAGCTTTATTCGGTATCCCAAAGGTTCATAAGAAACTCGAAGATCCCCTTTATGCCCTACTGTATTGGTGGCAAGATCTAAGACACACCCCCTAGCACTGGACCTTGATGGTAACCTTAAATATTTTTTTCAAGAAATATACCTTTATTCTACAAGCCTCATGGGATATTTTAAAGCATATGCGACAAGAATTTTACCGTGGTGAATGTTTTTTGGTTATAGGGTTACAGTAGATGTAGCTGATTTATTTTCCTGTATACTTCACTCTACTGGATTAGAGTGACTTAGAGAGGCTTATGCAGGGTGTGAGGCTGTACAAACCAGAGAAGTGAATATGCTAACAGATTCTATGGAAATAGTTATTTTTAATAATTTTCTCTATTATGAAGGCAAATATTTTAAACAACAGGTGTAGCTATGGGGCAGCTTGTGCCCCCATCTACAATAATATTGTCCTTTGGCACTGGGGGCAAAACTTTTAAATATGAATATATGATGTATATTGTTGCCTACTTACATTTTTTTAGATGACATATTTATTGTATGGAAAGGGACTATACCTGAGCTCAAGAATTGTATTGCATTTTTAAATACAACTAATGACTTTTAAAAGTTCACATTTTCTCACTCCAGTGAGATAACAAATTATTTGGCTATTACCTTGGTTAAAGATAAACAAAGTTTCATCTCTTTACTTTACAGGAAGCCTACCTACTCTGACATTTTTACACTATACTAATAACCATCCATTTTCACAGAAAGGTCAAATGGTACAGATTTCTAGAATAGTGTCAGAAGATGACCAATTTCTGTTAGAAATTAATAAGTTGATTAAAATGTTTATTGAGAGAGGATACCCACTCAAAATATTGAATGAGAAGATGAATGAAGTTTGTCAAAAACGACAAGATACATTTTACCCTATATTGGGTAAAGGTTTACAGATTGTAGAGACTCCACTCATTGAGGCTATTAACTTTGAATAGACCATGTTAATCAGATATGCTCCTAGTAGTAATGCCATCAGACAAGTGCTTATTAACGACTGGAAACGTATTGAACCAACCATGTTCACAATACAGTTGGAAATGATCCCCAGTTTGTATATAGGAGGTGTTTAAATTTAAAAGAGAAGCTGGAACAAGTTATGATGTCTAATGTTCCCAATAGCCAAATGAAGTCACCTAAAGGGATGTTAAACAGGGGCAGCCTGTGCTATTGGACTGCCAGACTGCAGCCCCCCAGCTGTAAAAAAGAAAGAAAAGAAATGAAGAAAAAAAATAAAAAAACGATCGCAAATAGCAGACCTTCGCACATGTGCACTAGCAGCATTTCCGATATCTGGACTGCTGCTGAGACAGTCTGGAGCATGTGCAGACTGTCTCAGAGGCAGTCCAAATTAGGAAACATTCAAGAACAGAGATCCCAGAAGTCTATGCAGTTGTAACTGCAAAGACTGTCACTGGAAAGGGATCAGACTGCAATGTCAGCAGGCTGGGAGTCTCATCAGGGGAAGAACATCTCATGGGCTGTGGTGGATTTAATGTTCCAACGGACATAGGGAAGGATGTAGTGTATGGGCAGGCTTGTAGTGCTCCAACGGCTGTGGATTTAATGCTGCAAAAAAGGGATCTACATCTATCCAGGTAGGGTGTGTGTGTGTGTGTGTGTGTGTGTGAAATGCCCCAGGTGCTACATGGTGGTGGGTAGAGAATAAGGCTTGAACCCTGCACCTTGGGCCCAGGTAGCAAGACCCTGATTTCCCTACCAACCACCATTTGTAAAAATGTTGCAGATTTTTCCCTCATACTTGCTCTGCGCCTCATAAAATCTGTGGTTTCTGTATTTTTGTGTCCATGCAAAGCCAGTAGTGCATTGGTGTAGTGGTAGCATTGTTGCCTAACAGCTACATGTTCTCTGGTTTGATTCTTGGCTGGGGTGCCTTACCTTCTGTGTGGAGTGTTGTATAACCTCCCTGTTTTTGTTTCCTGTAGTGTCCTCCCATCTTATAAAGACATGTGTCTGTCTGGAGTGTTTCTCCCTGGGCCTCTGCTAAAAATTAGCTTTTGTTCCAAGTCAGACTTTCCTGGTTAACAAATGTTAAAAATGACACACATTTGAATATCAGACTTCATATTCTTCAGAAAGTGCATGGTAACACAAAAGGTTTTATTCTAGCAATTTTCTAAGTGTATAAGATGGATATTTGAAATTTGTCCCTATTTTTTGGGACTGTATTCCCCCATTATTGGCTTTATCCAGGTTTTGTGCTAAGGTTGAGAGCTATGGTAAGAACTGAATTCACTGAATATGTTTGGGGTTATATTCACCCATTACTGGCTTTATCCAGGTGTTTTTTGCTAATAGGTTGAGAGCTGTGGTGAGAACTGAATTCACTGAATGTTTGGGGGCTGTATTCACCCATTATTGGCTTTGTTCAGGTGTTTGGTGCTAAGAGGTTGACAGCTGTGCTATGGTGAGATCTGAATTCACTAAATGGTAGTCATTTAAGTTTCCGTCTTCCTCTTTCACAAAACAGCTGATTTGGCATAGTGGTATGTTGCTCTGACTGTTTTGCACAGGGTCCCCTGGGTTCAAGACGTGGCAGTGAACTGTATGGTGGTAATACAGCATTTTATTCTAGCAACTTTCCAACATTATACAATCAATGTTTAAAATGTGTCCCTGGTTTTTGACATTTTGCCCACCCCCCAATAAATGTTGGCTTTGTCCAGATTTCTTGTGCTGCAAAGTTTAGAGATACAGCTGAGTGTTGAGTAGATTTTACAAGGAGCTGAGAGCTGCAGGGGAACAAAAGTTTAGTGCTGCTTATGGTAAGTCTGCTTGCATTGTTAATAGTACAACAGATAATGTACTTGCTTTTGATGCAGAAGGCTGTGGGCTCTACTCCCACAGTAGGTAGACGCATTGCTGATACTGTACTGTGTTGTAAAGTGGGTAGATGCTGCAGTCCTTTTTGGCAAAGATACCTAGTAACTATGAACCTTTTATCAGTTTGCTATCCATTTCCTATTGCGGTATTACTAGCTTATCATTTTTTGAATGCATGCAACATAGGCAATTTATTCTTCAAAGGCAACAGGCACTTTATTTGTAGATGAAACAATGACATATAAAGTTGTTTGCTAGCAGCAACCTCTTTATTAGTTACAGATTTATTTAATGTGGATTTTACTACTTCAGAGATTGTGCATATTTACTGATACTGGTGGACTATAGAAGGTTGAGTAGACTTTTTATGATGGAAATGTTCTGAATTGGGCAGTTTTGTCATTGATGTATGCATTTTGTTTCATTGTTTACTGGAAAAATATTCAAAACAATAAATTTAAAATGCCCTCTAACAACTGTACTGTATTGTACAAGGAATATAATGTAATACAGTCAGGAAGGTGTATCAAAGAGCATGTGTATGTTTCATGTTCAAGGGGCCTATGATTTTGAAAACAGCCCAGAGTTATTCTTTATCTGCCACTGGCAAAATGTATTTTCTTTGAATGTGGCTTTCAATGCGGTTTCAATGCATGTGAGTTTCAAGGGCAGAGAAGTTTTAATGCTAAGTCTATTTTCATTGTGAGACTGCATTGCTTTGTTTAACAGATATCTATTAGGGTTTGTGCTGTAAAATGCAAAATAAAACTTTCAAATGAAATCTAAATCATCTCAGAAGTAAAGCAGTATGCACATTACAGTGTTTATGGTAAATGGGGCAAAATAACCAAGGAATGGGACATTGGAATGGCTGCAGGGGGGAGGCTCCATTCAACCATGATTTTGTGAGGGGGGGTAGCAAACTCAGACAGCCCCGGTTGAACTATACCTCTCAGTTGTCCATATGTTTGCAGAATGAATAGATATCTGTTTCTTATTTTTGGTTTGTTCCTCATAACATTTGTGGTTTTCTAGCAAATCATTTAGGAATGAAGTCACTAAATGACAGACATTGAGTTTCAGACGTCATAACCTTCAGAAAAATGCATGGTAATGCAAGACCTGTTATTCTATCAACTGTCATAAGTTTATACAAGAGCAATTTTTAGTAGTGTTTGTATTTTCCCCCAATATATTTGGCCTTGTCCAGATTTCCTGCATTAAGAGGTTGAGAGGTATGTGCAAATCGCTTTGTAGAATTAGGAATATCCAGACATCTCCATTGTCCCCAATTTTGGCTCAAAATGTTGCTCTCCCTTAATAATCCCTTCTCAGAATGGCAATTTTGGAAGAAAACGTGGAGGGTTTACAATTATATATAACTGTAATGATCAGAGTTATAGATTATTTTTATTTCAGAAATGCATGTAGATGCTCTTATTTTGTTAGCTGCTCAAGTTAACAGTGTTAATATTAAAAAGGTGTCCCTTTTTTGACAGGTTCCCAGCTGTATTGTGTGGCAACTTTATATTTTTGCATCACATTTTGGTCTGTAAAATTGTGGTTTTCTGGCAAATTAGTGGCAAGTCATTAAAGATTGAAGTTAGAAAATAATGACAGACATTTGAGTTTCAGATTTCATACCCTTCAGAAAATTTGTACTAATGCAAGACCTACTACTGTTCTATTATCTAAGTTAATAAGAGCAATATTTAAAAATTGTCCTTATTTTTGGGCCTGTGTCCCACTTCTAGTTCTATGTATGGCTTTGTCCAGATTTCTTGCTGTGAAGTTGAGAGGTATGAGTATCAGAGCCATCATGGTCAGCCAGAGACATTTCAAATTGTGACATACTTTATTAGGTAAATATATTTATGTTGGACAAGCTTTAAAACTGCAGTGTTGTCAAGCTGAATTTAAACTACATCAGACTTGTGAATGTAATTTGACTGGGGTGGTATGTCTTATTTTTTGTGATTCTTACCATCATTTCTATGTAGGCAAAGTGAACAAGTGTTAAAAGAACACATTGATTTCCACTATTATGATTTAAAAATCTCTAATGATAATAGTGCTTTGTTTAGACATAAGCTTTTGTGTCCAGATAATAAGATGTTTTTATTTTTTTGCCCTTGAGCTAGTTTTACCAAACGTAAGGGAAGGAGCTTGGGAGCATAGGCTGGAATACCAGGAGCTTCTTTAGCAGCTAAGGTTAAAAGCAACTTTGTCCCCAGGTTTAAATGATATGACTTCACTTACTAGTATATTAAAAATGCGAGCATCTAAGCTGTGGTATTATTTTAGTCTTTGCTTTGGATATTATGTTTTTGGGTGGTGTAGGTTGAATGTGTATGTATTAATAAGTTGCAACTGCAAATGTTTAATTAATTGTTTGTTTTGTTTAGGTCAATAATTTTTAATGATATTTGCCAGTTTTTGTCATGTGATCATTTTACTTGCCTATTTAACATGGATTTAGCCATTCTATGGCAGTTCTGATGAAGTTCCGCGGTAGGGACAGAAGCACTTTACTTTATAATAAAGTATTTTAAGATTATTCAGTTACTATTTTTTTTCAGCCCTGCTGCTACTTGGGGATAACCTTCAGTATTTTCTGGTTATTTGTTTCTTCAGTTGACGTTTCTCTCAGTTTTCTTGGTTCTATTCTGCTTCCTCATGAGTTGTAAAACACCAACACCAATACAGTAATGGTAACAGCTTAACTATGGACATCAGAAAAAGCTTACAGATGTGCAGTAAGGCCTACTGTATTAAGACAAAAAACATCTGCTAATACTTACTGTAATAATCAGCCAGTTCTGCCCTAACCTCTTCTTCTCATTGGCAGAGTACATCATGATGGTGCTGCTTAAGGTCACTGTGCTGGTGCTGCCACTGCTCACTGTACTTGATGATGCCTTTGGCATCATGCACTGTGATGGAAAGTGAGTGTCAGGCATCCACGTTGTACTGGGGGCCCGTGTATCAGTCTGTCAGCAGATGCTCACAGTGGCACATATTGCAGCAAAAGAAGTTAAATCCTTATTTCTTTGCTGATGCTAATAGGAGCCCTTCCACATTTAGTCCTTGCAGAAGCCAGACAAATGTATAGGTTCATAGGTAGGTACTAGGCTATTGGCCCTAGGGCCTATATAAGCCTAGCCAAAAATGTACCCTGGCTTTTGCCACCCAAGAAAATTATTTTCCTGTGCCCCTGTTGAGCAGAGCCACAGAGGTGATCCCCGGGGTGAATTTCCTATTTCCCATCCAATCATCAAGATTTTTCTTGAAGAGTGCTAATTAGGAGCTCTGTTTGACATAGATAGGTGGTCTTTTCCAGAGTATGGGAAGTCTCTGGGACAGGAATCTATTCCTCCAGCATGTTCTGTTTATTGTGGTGACAAGGTTTAGGTCCCTAGAGTGTGTAGCTCGGAGGGATTGGGATTTCTTTAAGTGGAGCATGTCCAGCAGCTCTGGGTTTGACACATCTTTGTATGTTAGGCTGAGATCACCTCTGAGTAGGCGATATGTGACGGAGTAAAGCTGGAGTTTTTTGAGACGGTCTGCCTAGGGCATCTGTTTGAGGCCAGTAATCCTCTTTGTGAGGTATTTCTGTGGCCTTTCCAGTTGTTGTAGATGTCTTGTGAGGTACATACCAAAAGGGGCGTTGTACTCTATAATGGGTCTAATGAGTGATGAGTAGAGGGGAACAATGACCTCTTTCTTTCTGGATGAGAAACCTTTTGTGATGAGGTGAGCCACGTAGAAGGATTTCCTGACCACTGTGGTGATGTGATTATCAAAGGAGGGTTTGCCAGTTTGAAACTTGGAGTTAGCTGTGATGATGTACATTGCAGAAACCAACTGACATACATTGATAGATAACATGGCAGAGAGATGCAGTCCAATGGAAATTTGTTCATAGGGTCATAGGTAAGTACTAGGCTAGATGCCCTTGATGGCCATATCAAGTCTAGCCAATTTTCCTTTTTGCGCTCAAAATAACCTATCCCATTTGGTTGTAGATTGGCCTTAGCCATCCCATGGTTGATAATTATATATTACCCTGATAAGAATAACTGGGATAATATCACAGATAATGTTTGGGGCCCATGCATGGGATAAAGCATTTAGAAGCTGCCTTTGTCCCTTAGTAGCAGAGGGGGCAGTTTTGGGGTAAATTTTCTAATTCCCATACATAGATCCAAGCTGCACTTGAGTATAGATGGGAATGAACTTTGTTTTATGTTGGTGGGGAGTCTGTTCCAGAGCAGCAGTATCCTTTTTGAGATATGCCTGACCCTTCGAACTGTTCTGTTGATGTTACACAAGAGGTTTAAGTCCATAGACCAAGTATTTCCAATGACATTTAACTTGGCGATGTGCAGTAAATCCATCAGTACACTATCAGAGGATGCCTTGTATGCTAGACACAGGTCAGTTCTTAGCACTCTGTGGGATACTGACTATAGTGACAGGGCTTTGAGTCAGTCCATGTACGTGATGTGCATGTTGTTTAGGTCTTGTATCCTTTTATTAAGTTATCTGTGGGTGTTCTATTTGTTGCCTGTGACTGCAGATTTAATACAGACTCTAGGGCTGACAATGACATAGTTATGTTAACATAAATAAATTAAATAAACAAGGCCCCAAGATCAAGCCTCATGGCATACCTCAAGAAATGGACTTAGGCTGAGATAGACAATTTCCTATCTTCACAGAAAAGGTGTGATTATATAGTTACTGTATTACTCATTTGAGTATAAATGGATTTATTTTACTTGTTATCATTTGATAATAACAGAAAGAGGTTTATTATCAAAATGTTGCGTGGACTACACAGTTCATTCACACAGTCGAACCATGTATGTGAAATCCATACTGCTGAATCGTCCAAAAAAAGTTGAACAATGACATTTCTGACTGCTCCACACCTAAAAACAATTGCTAACATGGGTCAAAATGGGGGTGTGATTTAACAGTCCGGAGTATCGGTGTTCAACGTTTTTGCATTTGGTGTTTCGACTTCGTGTACATGGATTCGGCGATGTAATGCTCAAAATTTTGATAGTAAACCAGATAAGGAGTTATGGTGTCAAAGTTCTTAGCTAGATCTAAAAAGACAGCCACTACAGGAATGTCCTTATCCAAAGCATCTATAACTGTAGTGTAGTACTAAAGCAGGCTTGTTACACATCAATAACCAGCTATAAAGCCATGTTAGTACAGGTCAGTTCTTTCAAATAAATTAACCTTAATCAATTATATAATATGATCATTTCAATGACTTGACAAATTACACTGGTAAGGCTCATAGGCCTATAACAATTCATATCAGTATAATTTCCACCCTTAAAAACAAGAACCACCGATTTACTTTTCCAAACTTGTGGTACAAAGCCCAAGAGTAGGCAATTCTGAAATAATGCTATCAAAACATGTTTGTTCCTAGTCTTTTCATAAAAATTCAAGGTGGTCCATCAGTGCTCAGTACACTGTTTGAAATAATATATTTTGTAATTTTCAGACTCTTATAATCAGGAATATCAACAAATTGATAGGGAGAATAATTACTTTGTTCCCAGTATTTTACAAAAACTTTGCTAAACATGGCAGCAATGCTGGTTTCATTAGTTGTTATAGATTTCTACTATTGTGATTGGAGTAGTATGTTATCAGACCTTCCTTCACTAATATAGTTAAAATGATTTTATTATTGTCAGAAATATTAATAACTAGAGATTTTTTTTCATATATTGGTTATGCCAGACCTATCATATTGTATAATTCTTCAGCTGCCGTATTAAGTCTGATGTTCAGCCATAGAGTATGATGTAGTTTATATTGTTTCCTTTTCCTTTGCCATACTTAAAACCAAGCGAACACTTATCAGTGACATAATTTACACAATCTTGTATTTTTACCCATAGTTCATTCAAATTAAGTTTGAAGGTCTATAGCAATGTAATTATAACCTGCCTTCTAATATTTCTTAAGTATTTTATTTTGACTATATATGTCACATGAAATGGTTATATTAATTAAGTTGCTTTGATGGTCTGAATTTGCAGGGATAGGAGTAATCAAACAGTTAAGAACCCTTTTCTCTGATTGAGTAAGAACAACAATTAAAATGTTGGAGCCTGAAATAGAGAAGATGATATATTAATTATAGCACAGTAATCATGTTGTTTAAAACATTTCATCAGCTACCCCATTGCTCCATTTAAGTTCCAAGTTAATCTAAATTAAACTTAAATCTACTGTCAGAATGTGGTAAGTACCTTCCATTGATTATCACAGATATAAGTACAGCAGGTGTTTCTCTGGTCACACACCTCAGTGTATTACAGGTGGTTCATAGTTCATAGTTCAATAAATGCTGCAAGTAGTTAGATCTTTTATATTACACATTCACTCCATCCAGGAAAATACTTATCTCCCATGTGATTTTTCATTTTTTTCCTTAAATGCTAATATTAAAGGTTCTGTATTACAAGATTGAATCTTTACTTAATCGAATAAGTAAAGCTTGAACTTGTAATATCAAAACAATAAATTGTCGAACGGCCGATTTAACCCAGGGAAACACTTCCCTTGGCCATTCTGTGGAGTATGCCCATTTATCCAATTTGGAGCAGTCTCGGAGTTGATATATTTAGGTAGGGGGGTGTGGGGGTGTTTAGGGGACAAAGCCCCCCACTTGATTTTGGATGTAAAGTTTTTTTTTTTGATTCAGCCAAGGGAAGTGTTTCCCTTGGTTGAATCAGCCGTTCGACAATTTTAGCTTTTGACATTACAAGATCGAGCATTAGTTATTCGATTAACTAAACCATCGATGTTGTAATATAGATGCATATTAAAGTGGCATACTTATTTCAACAGGTATTTTGTTCCATAGTTTTGGAATTCTTTGTGCTCTATCAGAAACCCTTTTAATAGTTTTATTTATACACATTTTGAAACATGGCCCACTACATCCTAAACCTGGAGACTGAGAGATCAGTTTAAGGTTGAATTCCCTTCTTAAAGCAGAATTTTTCACTACCTCGTCAGCTAAACATAATTCTCACGTATTTGTATAAAAGTGTGCAAATTAAGATACTTTAGTATCACTGTATAAGTAAGACCTTTTGTCTCTTTAATTTTCTTTGTATATCTTTGATGTACTCTCTCTAATATTTTATTGCTGCTTTAGAGAGTGACCATATATTCAAGTTGTACTCAATGATAAGCCTTACTGTTGAAATATAAGGTTTTGAAAATAATTGATACAATGCTGTTATAAATGAAACTCATTTGTCTTAATGATTTTGCTTTTATCACCAGCACACATTGTTTACAGTTAAATATTGAATAATCTATAGTGCCTTTGTTTCTGATCAGTTTTACAGTTGTTAGGCATTTGTCTACTATTTTATATCAGAGTTAGTATCAGATTTAACATCATAGACTATTACCCTACTTTTGATATATCTAACCTTAATTCTAAATTATTGGCACAATTCCACAAACTAAGTACATATTTAACTTTTCAATGTCCTTTGAGTCATTTATCTCTACCCCTATCTTACAGTCAAAAGTGTATTTAACAAGAACCCTAAAATTAATATCATATTTCTTGTTCAGAAAAACATGTCCCCCAAATATGACTTTTTAAAGTTATTGTAGCAGTGATAACTGCAGGTGTTCAGTTTTGTTTCAGAAACAAAGCCCAGTGTCTGAAATTACCACAATTCAGCCTTCTTGTTTTTTTACACTTAATGGCTCATTACTTTTAGAGATACTCCTTAGCATTAATTGTCTGCATTACTCATTTGTGCGAATATTCTACTTTCTAGCCCCATTCCTAAAATGTCCTCAATCCATTTTCTGACATGAGTTGACAAAAATCTGTTTCCAAGATGACTGAGATGGTGTATATATTTTGCAGATAACTTTGCTTTTGCTGTTACATCTCCCCATCCAAAAATGTTCAAAAGTTATAAATAAATCCCAAATGTCTAGTCTTGCTATTAAAGCTACTAACTAAACTGATGCTGTTGGGTAAAACTTTAGATATGGAATTATAGCTATAAAATAATCAGAAAGCCCTTGTTCTGACTATTTCTATCAATTCTCCCACTAAGACATCATTATTAATGGCAGTATATAGCATATGTCAGTCACCCCCCAACAACACTACTATCATACATAACACTCAATTATATCTGATTTTGCAGAAAGTCCCTTATTTTGCCATATATTTTTGTTCTGCCCCTCATTAAATTTTTGATTTTCTGAAAAAATGTTAAGGATTATATTCCATCAATTATGACAAACATTACAGTTTCATACTTCTTATTCTGCAGAAAATCCAGATTGATGCAAACACAATAGTTTTATTAACTTTCTGAGATAATTAGAGTAATATGTAAAACTGTCTCTGATTTTGTCCATTTGATCCTCTATATTTTTTGGTTTTGAGCCTGATTCTTGCGCAAATAATTTGAGAACTATGAGTAGATATTTGTTTTCCAACTGTTTTTTCTTTTTTCATCTGCTAATACACATTTCAGAAGTCAGGGAACTGCCACTTATTCACTATTTATTCTTGGAAGTAAGTTTCTTAAACTTTGTAAAATAAAATCACCAATAATTAAAGGAAAAGTCCATTGTTATATGCAGTTTAACTCAATCCTGAGGTTTCTTTTCTCCTTGCAATATGGCTCTAGTATGGTTTAGTCAACAAGTGTCAACCTGTACTTTTTAAAACTTTACCTTTCTTTACTTGGAGTTAAAGGAGGGGAAAGCTCACCTACCATTTTTAAGCTTAACCTCTTACATGATTTGGCAGAGACATTTGGCTCCAACTACATGTCGCACCATATGCAAAGGGAAATCAGGTAGTGTCCACATCTTACATTGGCAGCCTTCAGTCTTGCTGATGTTAGCACCCACTAATAATAACAAAACATGTGTAGATAGTTGTAGAATGTTTCTTTACTACATTTGCTGCAAAAGGGAATAGAAACAGTATTAGTGTACATAGCTGACCAAACATTTTGGATAGTGATTGACTTATTAGAGGTATTCTTTCCTGTACAGCTTCTTTGTAGAGAGCAGTGGTTTAGTCTTATGCACAGCACAGAGAATAACTAGTGATTTGTCATGCTGAAGGATTGTGGTTTTGATGAATTTTTACTGTAGTACAATGTAATGAATCAAAGGGGTAGCAATACAACACAAGAAGTAAGATAATGTCATGCACAGTGACATCTATGCCTCAATTAAAAGGAAAAAGTCTCATAGCAACACAGATTCAAGAATAGATGGTTATAGGTGTTTTGTACTATGCTGCATTGTAAGGAGAGAGAGAGGTAGCATGACAAAAAATTACAAAGTACTTTTAAGCATCTACAGCACATTTCCCCAACATTCAGGGCAAAAAAGAACACATCTTCCCTACTGCAGACACAGGTAAATATCAGAAGTAATTTACATGTCTCTTAAAGGACCGCTATGGAAAAAAAATAAAAAAAAGTAGTTTTTTTATCTTTTCTTGAATTTCTACACATTAAAGCAATGCCTTTCGGCTTTTCCCGGTTAGGGGTCGCCACAGCAGATCACCAGTCCGCTAATGATTGGGCGTGGTTTTTATGGTGCCGAGTTGCCAGCCTGATGCCCAAACTTCACAGAAGGCACACCCACATGCACCTACCTCCATGTCTTTAAAGTTTATGCAGCCAGAGGGAGGACATGCAGACTCCACATAGAAGGAACTCCAGCCGAGAATCGAACCAAAGAACCTCTTGCTGTGAGGTGACAACGCTATCTGCTGTATCACCGCGGCCGACCTGCTAACCTGTATTCATCAGAAAGTAGTAGCCACTACCAATTTTCTTGTGTTTGTAATCCTCAGTGTTCTTGTGGGGCAGACATTCTAATCAGAGCTTGCTTTCTTCTAAAGCTAAATCTTCCCCATGGTGCACTACGATGGCACAGTTGTTGAGATTATAATGGCCATGGCAAAACTGTCTCACCTTATTTCCATTCATTAGAATGGAAGAACAGAGAAGCAGTGCTAATTTTGACAGGCCTTGGTGCTAGTATCACTTACTGTTCTACAGTGCCTCTTACAAATGTTTTTTTCCTACTGATGTGTTACACATTCTATGAAAAAAGCATCCAGAAAAATCAGCTCACTGCTGAGATAACATACTTTTTTGGGAAATGCTTCATTTGTGTGCTTCAGTTCCTTCTGAAGTTACTCCTCCCATTTTCCCTCTCTCAGTAAGCTACAATATCACTTTTCCTGCGCTGTAAGGTTTAGCTGATTAGTCACCAATGCGATACAACAGACATCAGACAGAACTATCTGTGTGGTGTGCCAATAAAAGTGTTCCCTTATCTCTCTTCTTATTCATATCATCTGAATAGCAGTGTCACAGTAAATAATGTTACAAAATACTTGTATCAATCCTTAACATGCAGGAATCTAAGTATTTCAGAAACTGTGGTCTGTTCTATTTATTAGAATTCATATTGGTTACTCACAACTGTTGATATGTCTGCAAGCAAATGCTCTTATCATCCACCAAATAGTCTTATTTCAGACAGATCATGATATAATAATGCAGTTGTTAATCTTGTTACCTCTCAGACAGACCACTGATGTTACCTTCTACCTATCCTTACTGTTGCTTTAGTATGCACAGTTAATGAAATTTCCATTGCACATTTTCTGATGTTACTCAATGTATTTCTCTGTAAGTGCAATATAATGCATGCTGTCACTGCTCCTAGCACAGTGCACACTTTTCTGTCCGAGTTAAGGTCAATACTAGTTTCCATTCTACACTGCTACATCCTTTTATATTCATCCTTTCCAAGAGCACAGGCACAGGAATACCTGCCTGATGCCTATGGGTTTGCCAGCTGATGTCAGCAGTGTGTTTTTACTGTTACAGGTGTGTGTGTGGTTAAAACTTGACAACTGAATTGGCCACTGTGTCTGACTTACAAATAGTAACAAACCAAAAAATTAAAATGAGCACAGCTCTGAGTGGGAGAATTATGAGCACCTTGGAATAATCATAATATTCATTGAGGAAAACGGTTAATAGAATTGCAACAAGATCCACTGAAATGCAAACAACTGCAGCTTAAAAACAAAAAACAGTAAGGTTCTACTCAAGCAGCTAGCACGAAGGAGACTTGGACATGAACGATATTTGAGTGCTTTTGTTCTCTTTATTGTACTAAGAACTTCTTAGTACAATAAAGAGAACGAAAGCACTCAAATATCGTTTATTGTACTAAGAACTTCTTATCCGTGGTGGTGCAGCGGTAGCATTGTTGCCTCTCAGCAAGAGGTTCTCCCGTTCGATTCTCGGCTGGAGTGTGGGGAGTGCCTTCTGTGTGGAGTCTGCATGTCTTCCCCGTGGTTGGGTGGGCATTCCAAAGACATGCGTAAATAGACGTGCCTTCGTTGAAGGTTGAACGTCGAGCTGGCACCTCACCATTCCTGAAAATAATCTACTGCCAGTCATTAGTGGGCCGGAGTTCCGCTGTGGCAACCCTTAACCGGGAAAAGCAGAAAGACAAACAACATTGTACTAAGAACTTCTTCAGAATGAAACAAACAACTTCATGTCCACATTTAAAACTCAACTGCCTAAATCACATGACTACCTGAGCCAATAGAAACAATGAAGCAATTAATTGTTAAGAATTCTAAAAGCAACAGTGTATTAAAAATACAAGACATGCTTCCATAAAAAAATAATGATAAAACACAACACTGGCACTATTAAAGTCTGTGTGGTAATAAAAAGCATTTAATGCTAATAAATTCATTCAAGCCCGTTTTTTTTTTTTTTTTTTGTATTAGCTTGCAATGTAATCTGCTGTTGTGCTTCTTGGCACTCAAGCAGCATGTTAAAATCATCCAAAGAATTGTCTAAACTTACTGGATCTAAAACAAAAAACAAGAATTTCCTAAAATCTGAGCCATCTAAAGGGTGTTTGGCCAAATAATTGTTTAAATCTTTGTTTTTAATGGCTGTAATATGTTCATATATCCTTTTAGATAACTTTCTGATAGTTTTGCCGACATAATAGCACGAACATGTGTCACAGATGGCTAAATAAACACCACCTTTAGAATTGCAGTCAAATCTGCCTTTTGCCCAAATAGTCTTATTTAAAACTTGTAAATAAATGTGGGAACCATTGCTAACAAACCTACAATATTTGCAATTGCAACATTTATAAATGCCAGGGTTCTCCTGTTTGCCCAAATGTGTGAAATTAGATTTTTCTAAAATGCTTTTAACATTATTGTTCCTTTTATATATAAATAGTGGGTTATACCTACTACATTCAGTAAATCTCTGTTCCCCACAATAATTGTCTAATTCTCTTTTAAAATATTTTTAATCAATGCCATGTCATAAGTTATAGGGAGAGGTAATGCTCCACCATAAAATGAATCTGACGATTATGAGAAATAACATCTAACTGATTATTTCTAAGGAATTATGTTGTATAATTATATAAAATGGGTTTTGTTTTATTCTCTCTCAATACACTGACCTCATAAATGAAGTCAGACAGCAAGTCTAAATCGTAACCCCCTATTGAAGAAGAGCTGTTTGAGATGTTCAGCTTCTGTATAGTATGTTTCATCATTGCTTGTGACTCTGCTTAACCTAATAAAATGGCCTTTTATGACCCCTTCTTCATATGAAGAGGGTGCTGACCTTCTTATATAAGTAGATGTTCACAAATGTGTGTTTTTTTTCAAAAAATCCTACTTACAAATCTCCCACTATCTTCTTCAAGAGAAATGCTGATGTCAAAAAAGTTGACCTTTGTACCAAGGTCACCCAAAGTGAACTTTAAAAAGGCTGTACTATTGTTGACATAATCAAATAATACTTGAAATTTCTCCCTTGCACTATTCCACAAAATAATCAAATCATCAATAAATCTTTTATAAAAAAAATCACTTTCTTAAAGAAATGTTGGGTCTTCAAAAAACCCTGTTCCACCTTGCCATAACTAGGTCATCAAACACCGGAGCAACCCTGGGTCCCATAGCTACTCCTATCTTCTGTTTAAAATATTTACTTTGGAAAATAAAACAAAAAAATGTTGCCTAGTGCCACTTCAAGTAATGTGCAAATGGTATTTATAAGGACAGTGTTGAACTCAGTGAACTTTGTTAAATAGTCTCTGCTAAAGTCGATTCCTATGTCTCGCTGGATTCAAGTATAGAAAGAAACAGTGTTTAAAGAAACAAAAAACAACCCATAACTTTTTCTTTTACTTTGCTTAGTAGTTCCAACAACTGCTGTGAGTCTCTCAAGTAAAACTCACAATTTTGCACAATCAGATTTAACAGATGGTCTAAATAAACTGAAATAGATTAAGTTTTGTAAAACTGAGCTGCAACCACAGGTCTGAATGGTGGATTTGTTCTGTCTGTATGAGCCTTCGGAATCCAGAACAACCTTGCCATTTTAGAATGGTCAGCTTTCAGAAAAGTGTATAAGTCACAATCTATACTTTCTTGACAAAGGAGATCGAATAAAACAGTTTCAATACCAAACAACTTCTTCCTGATTTTCTCTGCAGATGTCTCCTCATAACAGTCCTGATCTGAAAGTAGGTTGCTGATGGCAAGGACATATTTTTGATACACTGTTGCTTTTAAAATTCGTCTCAACTAATTGATTCATTGTTTCTATTGGCTCAGGTAGTCATGTGATTTAGGCAGTTCCGTTTTAAATATGGACATGAAGTTGCTTGTTTCATTTTGAAGAAGTTCTTAGTACAATAAAGAGAATGAAAACACTCAAATATTATTCATGTCCGAGACTCCTTCATGCTGGCTGCTTGAGTAGAACTTTACTGTTTTTTTGGTTTTAAGATCCACTGAAACTGTTGCTAGGTCATCTGCAGATTGCTTAAAAATAACTATGGTATAAAACACAAAATGTATTACAGTCACTTATTTTTTATTTATCAAAGAACTGTCAAAATACCTGGGTAGGACTGAACAGAAAAGAATATAGCAGTGTAGCCTGGAAAGTAGTATTGACATTAACTTGGGCAGAAAAGTGTGCACTGTGCTAGAGGCACTGACAGTATACATTATATTGTGCTTACAGAGAAATACATTGAGTAAATTCAGAAAATGTGCAATGGAAATTTCACTTACTGCATACTAAAGCAACAGTAAGGAAAAGTAGAAAAACATTTGTAAGAGGCACTGCAGGACCATAAGTGATACTAGTACAGAGGCCTCTCTTCCATTCTAAGTGAATGGAACTGAGATGTGACAGTCCAGCCATGGCCATTATAATCTCAACAACTGTGCCATTGCAGTGCACTCTGGGGAAGAATTAGCTCTAGAATAAAGCAATCTCTGATCAAGATGTCTGCCCCCAGAAGGACACTGAGGGTTACAAACACAAGAAAATTAGTAGCGGCTACTACTTTCTGATGAATATATGTTAGTAATTTATAGAAATTCAAAAAAGAAAAAAAAAACAAGTCTTTTTAAAATTCTTTTCCCCGTAGTTGTCCTTTAATTTTTTTTTTTTTGTATAAAGAAATGTCACAGTTAACAGCACCTGGATTACGGTGAAAGGGCTGACACCTCAGGATGAGTAAGGGGAAAGTTTCTGTCAACACTTGAAGGACTACATATTGACACTGTTAGAACACCAATATTAGTTAGTTGTGGAATTACAACTTATGTGGACAGGTTTATCCAGCTCTGAGAACAATAAAATCATAACAATTGAAGCAGAAATTGAAAAGTAATCAGGTTCCAGATACTGTGCAAGATGCCTGTCATTCACACTACTATCATTCTACTTGTGGGGTAATTAATAAGAACACCTTATTTATTTTTTTTTATATCTAGCATGACTCATATAAAGGGGACTTGAAATGGATTCTGGAAACAAGACCTCAACACAAAATCACATTAATATGGCAGGTGCCATGATGACCATTTTGTGGAAATATACAGTAAAATATAATAAGAGACTTTTGGTGATTTTGATGAATGAAAATACCCCACAATACATAGATACAATGAAAACATTTTTTTTTTGAGTTTTAGAACTGAGTGTCCTTTAAGACCTTTGTCATCTTAGTTCTAGAGATATCGGCTACATCAGTAGATTCAGGTGGATTAACACTGCTTGAATCTGAACACTGAGAAGTAACAATGTTTACTGATGAATTATTTTCATTAACAATAGTTCTAATTATAGGTTCTGCTGAATACACAGTTTGGGAAATTACTGCTGACACTAGTTGATCAGTTTCACATAATGCATCTTCTGTTAATGGTACACTACCTCCTCTGCAGGGCTGTTCAGATTTTCTTTCTAAAATACTAGCCCTAAGAGAATCTTGACTTTTATGAGGACATTTGTTTCACTTACTGTAGTCCCCTCCTTTGGCATTTGAAGTAATAAGTATTGAATTGCTGTTAATTTTCTGAGACCCATTTCTTACATGGTAAGTGCTAGCAACTGCTAAAATCGCTGATAGCTAACCAAAGCCTTATTTAATTTGCAAGTAATTGTAAAATTCAATACAGAATCAATCCTAACTAGACTGCAGTTGCCGAGTGTAAGCACCACAGTGTTAAGTAATCACTGTCATCATTCAACCATTCAAATTTAAATTTTGTAAATGTAAACATCCTTAATTATGTGGTTCAAGCCGCAGTCAGTACAAATTACAATAAACTCGGCATTTAATTCACAAATAGCTGCAACATAAGTTATGGATAAGCCAACTATTCCAGTTGCACTACAATAGTACTCTGAAACTACAGTATACTTTTAAAAATTACAGTTTGAATTTTAACAATAATTAAAAAAACATGCTGATGTGTTTATAGTTAATAATAAAACCTATTAACTTTGTGTGTAACCAATGTCAGAGTCAACTACAGTTAGCATGTGAGGTCCTGCTAGCTGCATTTATAACACAATAACATGAAGAGTCACTTTTGCATCGTTGAATCACATACAATGTGGTTAAGAGATCACAACTACTCACTTAAGTAGCTGCTTAACTAAAGGCAGCCCTTCAGCAGAACAAAGAACTCAATCCCCCAGACAGGCAAGACACAAAGTAAAAGCAGCTGAAAACACACAACAGTGCCAGTGGAGAAAATACTTCTGAAAAGTAGTACTGTGAAGAATCTAGCTGCTACCCTGCTGCAGCAGGCTTTCCTACCCCTGTTACTAACCATGGTTACTAACCACAGCAGTTGCTACTTAGCAAAAACAAGCAGAAGCAGTAAGCAAATAAAACTACTTGTTCAGGGAGCTCTTTAAATAAAGTTTGTCCTTGGGTGGAACTGGAAGCAGCCAGTAAACCCCATTTCTTTGCATCTATTTCTGGAGTATGTTTTTCATTTTTCCTCATGCCTTAATGTCAACTCCAGGTATTGCACTGAGGTATGTACTTTGTGTTATTCTGATTTTGCTATTTGCTATTATAGCAATAACCCATGTCTGGATGTGGGTAATGCGGGATTTACCTACGGTTGGCATGGTTTGGTTTGCCCTCGGGACCAAACAAAGACAACCGTGGGTAAATCCCGCATTACCCACACCCAGAAGTGGGTTATTGCTATTATACTATGACATTATTTAAGAAAAGAAATAATTACTTTTCTTAAATAATGGCATTGTATAATGCCTCTTTGCTGCCCTTCCGCAGCTGTCTGCTATCCGCGGCAGTTCTGATGTACTGCGCATGCCTACTCAGTACATCAGAGCTGTGGCCAAAAGCAACGGAGAAAGCAAGATCTTTGTTGCTTTTTGCTGTTTCACTATGTTAAATGGGTTTAACCTAGCGAGACAGCTTTAAAATAAGCAACAGAGATGTCCGTTGCTTATTTTAAAGCTGTCTCGCTATGTTAAACCCATTTAACATAGTGAGACATTTAAAAAGCAACGGAGAAAGCAAGATCTCCGTTGCTTTTTACACACTGTGTCACTATGTTAAAGGAGTTTAACATAGCGAGACAGCTTTAAAAAAAGCAACGGAGATCTCCGTTGCTTTTTTGAACCTGTCTCGCTATTTTAAACTCTTTTAACATAGCGAGACAGTGTTTTAAAAGAGACTTATACTAATGGAAGAAGTCCGGGCGACCGGACCTTTTTCCATTAGTATAAGTCGATTTACAACGTGCATGCTGGCCAATCAGCGTGCACGTTTTGGAATATTAATGGGGGGTCATGGTATAATTCCGGTGTTATTTGCATCTATTGCTGGGAGTATGCTTACAGTTCTTTATCCATGGACTTAATTTGCTGCACTAAATTTTTAGATTATTTCTGATAATGTGGCATCTGTCAATAGCTCATTCCTTATTTTGTGGTTTGGTGGTGAAGGAGGGTTTTGGTATTGTGGCTGCTAGAAAATTGGAACAGTGGTTATTTACTTTATTATGGAGTTGTGTTAACGTTTTCTGAAGAGAATAGTGGCTACTTGCAGAAAACATTTCTGCTGTTGCATTTATGGATCTGTTTGGACTTTTCTTATTTAATATGGGAGAGTTTGTTCAAAACAGAGAGAGTCCCAGGTCATTTATATTCTTTAAAACATTAAGTTGTCAGCATTATAGTTAAGCAACAATCCACGACTGGGTGTGGGTATATCAGGATTTACCCACAGATGGCATGGTTTGATCACAAGAGCAAAGTACTAGTGATTAAACAAAGCCATCTGTGGGTAAATCCTGATATATGCACACCCAGAAATGGATTATGGCTATTATACAATGACATTATTTAAGAAAGAAATTGCTTGCCTTTCTTAAATAACATCTTTGTTTAACACCGCTCTAGTGGTCCTCCATGTTTTTCCTTCTTTGCTGATGCACTGTGGATGTGTATGGATCATGCATCCCCACAACTGCACAGTACATCAGTGCAGTGCAGGAGAAGCAATGAAAAAAGAGAATCTCCACACTGTTTTTTTTTATTGCAAGAAATCTGGACAAAGCCAAACATAATTGGGGGGCAAAGGTTCAAGAATAGGCAGTCAAGCAAAATAGCTGACAACTGTCAACTGTCAAGGATCAAGAGACTCCACTGATTCATAAGTTCATAGGTGTGTACTAGGCTAATGATCACAAGGGCCATTTTAAGCCTAGCCATGCATCCCAAATTAATGACAAGTTCTGATGCATATGAAGGCCAGAAAAGAAAAGGACTGACAAACAGTGAACTGTATGACATGATCCAGGAGTGATGTCTCAGAAATCTCTCACAGCTGTCAAGCTGCCAACGCTGTCAGAAAAGGAGCAAATAAAAGACCAAGGCAAAATCCCACTGGCATGTCACTCCTTTAGGGAGAACAAACAGGATGATCAGTCAACTACATAGAGCGCATGCAGGTCCTCAAATAATAACCAGCCAAGGGAAAACAGAAAAAGAGAGAAAATTATACAAAATAGGTTTAAGGAGAGATGGGAATACACATTGGTTTGCTAGTCCCTACCATCATACTATCAGAATACTTTTTTTGTGAAAAGATGTTTTCACTTTTGTGAACAGGAGTCACATCTATGCTTGTTCAGTTTTTAGGAGCCTTTACTTCCTCCCATGATTCTTTGAAAAATTTGCAGGTATTATCCCTCCAATCTGTTCTTTAAGAAAGGTAAAATCATAACAGGCCTAAGGTTGCCACCTATCTGCTTTTTTTTCTCCCCAGAATGTCAGGCAATGAAAGCAGTACTCTGGCACTTCAGTTCTCTAACTCGGACTCCAATTTTTCCACACTGCTTTGTCAGCGTGTCTTGTACGCTGGTGAAAGATGACATCACCCTCTTCTTGGCTGGCTGCTTGCTGTGTTGGGCAAAGAGCCTATCAACAAGCTTTTTTACCAGCACAGCAAGCACCAAATCAACAACATAGAGCCCATGAAAATTAAGGAATAAAAAGTGAACTTCTTAGCTACTTGATACCTTTTCTGACAAGGTACTACTTCCCCCCTCCTTTTAGGTCAGAGTGAGTGTATGGTTGTTACAGGCTGTTTGTCTTATTATGCACTGGGGAGTTGGCTTGCTTGTGTAGAGGATGATGGACGCTTTGTTCGCTGGATGCCAACATCCTGGGGCTTGCCTGTGATGCTGTTTCTCTGACTGCAAGGCTTTGCTTGAGCTGTCTCTGTCATTATTACCATTGGATTCTCACTCTGAAGACACCAAGAAGCCACATGAGAAAGTTTTTTTTTTTTTAAGGAAAAAACACTGGGCCGGATTCACAAAACCTCCGTGTAAGACTTAATATGTCTTACTAGGAGGCTGCAGTTGAACGGTATGACATCAGCATGCCATGCATATTCATGAGGGCATGCTGAATCATACCCTAGTCTAACACGGACCATGTAGGAAAGTAGGGGGCGTGTCCAATTGCTGAGTACTGCAAAGGGACATGCCCCCAGAAGAGTCAGAGTCTTGATAGTAAACACCCACGAGCGAGTCCGCTGAAATGTCAAGGAACACAACACCACACATCCCCACAGACTAAACCCTACTGAAAATGTATAAAATGTAAAAATAACAGTTTCATTTTTTTTTTTATAATTTTCAATATGTTTGCCCGCATTTGCACTCGTTTGCATGGGTATACCTTTTGCTCAGCCACAGTTAGCAGACATTGAAAAGCATATAAGATCTACATATGCAAATTAAGCCAAGTAGCAATAGCGTAGCGGTAGAGACATCAGCCAAAGAGGAGGTAGTCACGGTTCGAGCCCCCACAACATCATTCTCCATTTTTTATTTAAATAAGTATGAAACAATTCCCCAACATATATAACTATAATTTAAGTAAAATGTAATGAAATGGCCTATGTATATGTAAACAAAACCGATATAATATATAAAAAAAGGAACATAATTGCCTATAGCTGAGTAGCGCTTTAACAAGCTTAATATGTGTGCCCATAGCTGAGCAGTGCTTTAACAAGCTTAGTATGAGTGCCCATAGCTCAGCAGCACTTCACCCAGCTTAATATGACTGCTTATAGCTAAATAACACGTTACCCAGCATAAGCCGTTTGCATGGAGCTGCGCAGCGCACCAACCAGCTTACCGTCGGTCAATGTTGCGCAACCTGTAGCAAAGTCGCCTTTACAGAGACACCTCCTAGACTGTATAGACAGTAGTAAAATAAAAAAAGCAATGACAAGGGTCGAACCCGGGATACTGTGCACCATAGTCAAAGTACTGAACCACTAAGCCATGACAGTTGTACTTAAAAATACAGTATTACCATACATATAGGAATGAATGAAAATATAACCATGACAAAGCAGGTTTGCTGTAAGCTGATAAATATCCAAAATGGCCAATCACAAATAAGTGCAGGAAAACCGGCATATATAAGCCCCATAGGCAGGAATACACACCATAACTGATTGTGGTACCCATTTGCAGTCAGGATGGCAGGTGCAGGAGAGGGAAATCGCTTTAGAGCACAAAGGTGGGGCATTGAGGAGTCAAAATATATGGTTTGGCTCCTAGTCCATCATCATGAAGGCCAACTCATGCAGGGCCAGGTTCAATGGGGAGCGTACAAGGCAGAGGCATGGAACCGGTTGGCACATGATCTCACCAGGCCACAGGCATTCCGAGGACTGGTGAACAGGTCCGTCACCACCATGCGGACCTGAAGCAACGAAAGGAGGACCAACTGAACCGATGGATCCAGGAGGCCCGTCAAATGCCCAATGCCCCACTACTGAGTAAGTATCCATGTAATTAAGTATATAAGAAATGCTATCCTAGCCTATAGTATGGATAGGTATGTTCCAATATTCCTTCATTTATATTACAGCTGCAGGTGTTCGTTCTGTGAATCGGCAAGCCTATGCTGATAGGCTGGCAAGGTTGCGCCACCAGGCAGGTTAGTAATTAATCTGCTGGTATTGTTATAGAATATAAGTGAGACAGCCTGTAAAAGAGTTCAGTGTTGTAACCCAGTAATAAAGGTCAAATAAGCCTAGAAGAAAGATTCTGCTAGTATTGTAAGATTAGATAAGTGATGCAGCCTGGAAAAGAGTATTGCAATCCATTAATAAAGATTAAACAAGTCTCAAATAGAGCTCCCACCTGTATTGTAATATCATATAACTGCTTCAGCCTGAAAATGAGTGTTGTAATCAATCAACAAAGGACAGACAAGTGTTGAATACATCCTTGTAAATTCTGCCATATGAAATAAGTGAGTCAGCTAGAAAGGATTGTTGTAACCCAGTAATAAATGCTAATAAAGCCTAGAATTAAGTACCATCCTGAAATGAAAATATAAAATAAGTGAGAGAGTGTGAGAAAGAGTTTGAAGCTACCAAGAAAGCTGTAATAAGTCTGGAATAAAGGTATACTGCATTCACTACATAATGAAATGAATGAGACAGCCACAACCAAAGAGTGAAATGTCTTTAATAAAGTACAGAACCTGGACTGTGTCCGTTCCACAATTTGGATATGTTGCTGTACTCTTGCATTATGGAGATAGTATGGTTGTATGAAATGCTGAACATCCACAGTTGTCTAGACCCATATAAATCAAATGTAGGAGGATGCTTTACCTGAAAACAGCCAGATATGAACATATATGAATACAAATTTAATGTATATTAATGTAGCAGTAACATCCCCATCACCAACATTCCTAAGGTTACATACAGGAAACTGTACTAATACATGTAGGGATATATATCTGCATCTACTAGGAATGTACAGTATATGCATCGGTAGTTTAAGTTGTTAATGTAATATTTCTCCTCCCTACCCTATTTTCACAAATTATGCCATTCCACACCAAACTGGGTATGTGTATTCACAATTAATTCCCATGGACATTTGTCCTGTTGGTTTATACATATCTGCATGTACGTTGATGCATGTGCCCTGTTCACATATCCAAACTTGATGGCCTGTTGCCACCAATCAACCCTGCATGCTGTTGGAATGTCCACTGTTGTTCTAAATATGCATGTGTTATGCTTGCTGCTCAATGTTCGGAATTCATGTGTGTTTGGTTAATGGGAATACTAATGCATGCTGTTATAATTTTGAATGTTTTTTTTTTGTTACTAACCCAAAATGCCATAAAATACTGCTAAACATTGGACAACAGGGAAGGCGGGTTCCAGCGGACCCACCTCTCCCACCTCAGCTGGCGAGTGCACCTGGCACCAGTGCCCAGGTCGGGACCTCCTCCTCCGGTGGTCCTGTGCCACCTTCGGGTGGAAGTGCTGCAGGGGATGGGGGCTCGTCCCCCCTCTGCAAGCATGACCGGAGGAGAGCCTCCACTTACCCTCCAAAGGGTCCGGTCTGTGGTGCGTAGTGAGATCAGGCGTTCCGTGACTGATCCCCTACGCCAGCTTGAGGTGAGAGTGGCGCAACTCATGGGTGTGCCTGCCCATCCTATCCAGCCCCCAGCACAGCCCTGGCCTGGGCTGTGAAGGCACAGTGGTAACTGCCCATGGGTGGGGATCTCAGTTCCACTGTTGCCATCTGTGGGCTCATGGGCTTGCGATATCCAAACATCCATCCCCGTCAATTGTGTTTACCCCCCCACGTGTCATACTCCGCCCCTGTATGCATCTTGTTTGAGTTGTCTGTTAACTTCCCCAACCTACCTCCCCAAATATAACTACTTCCTGTACCTCACATTCCACTCTCATCTGAAAAAAAAAAAAGGGCACTCTGTTCCCACAAAAAAATTACGCCCCATACATAGCTGCCCATTTCACACACATGTCTGCTGGACATGTAAACTGATAATTACAATTGGCTGTACAACATATTTTGTTGTCCTCACCCCTCTCTCAGGGGTGGAAGGTGTCAAATCTCACTCTAAATTTCTAACATATGCACAGCTGTTGCTGGTAAAGAATTGGGCAGCTATGGGCCTTCCCTACATCCTTTCTGCACATCCCGAGCTTGTTTTCCTACTGTCTTACCCTCTTTGTGCTCCCTTTTTCACCACTTTACTATTTCCCCATTTTCTTTTCTTTAAAAGAAATTAGCACAGGTGTTAGCGGGAGCAAGCACTTTTAAGCAGTATTCAGCGGGTGTGCGCTTGTGTGCGCTTAGCTAAGCGTAGATAAGCGTAGCTATGAGTCAAGCAAACTCATGCAAACCCGCTTACAACTGCTTAAAAGTGCCTTAGTCACTCTGTATGACAAAGCCTGTAGTCTGCTCATCAGAAAATTAAAATACCCCTGTCAGTCTCGAACCCCGGACCTTGGAAACACTAGACTATATGAATTACCACTGAGCCACAGCAGATATACAAGAACTTGGTGCTGAAAGAAATATAACATGAAATACAATGAGTGAATGTAAAGGGAAAATAGGAAGGTCATTACACAAAGCTTGTTCTGTGTATCTTTACTGGCAATTCTTGTGGAATTGCATTACATGAGTGTGATAAGAGAAACAGCCATGCTAGTAGGTAATAATGTTACAGTAGCACCTTACAAACCCCACGGAGTATCAGAGCAGGATAAACACCGCCATATTTGCATAGGTAAGAGGCCAGACCTCCCAACTGTGACTGATTTACAGGGATGTCCCTGATTTGCAAACAAATGTTAGCTGTGCCCCACTGACTCCCTGTGAAATGTACTAACAGTAGGCAGAAAGGTGGGGAATCCCACGTAATGGTAACTGTCAATAAGTTAGAGTAGACACTGCTTGCATGTCAGAAATGGTGTAGTAATACATATGCTCAAAATACCCCACAGTCTCAACTGCAGAATATCTGAAATATATCACGGGTGTATCCCACTGATATGTACATTTCCCTGAGGCTGGTCAAATATATACCTGAGAGTATCTGAGGCCAGGAAGTGTCAGAAACACACTGGCATATCAGCCTGTCTGCTGTTACACACTCTGCGAATAGCTGCAGAATTACTTCCACAAGCATGCCCTTATGTAGGAGTACAACACAGAAATATCACAGGATGTAGCCATGTACTGCTAGCAACCACCTGTGACAATGTCATTGTGCAGGTGCTGAAAAGACTGGTGTGGTGCACAGTCAAGGAATACTAGGCTAACCTCCATCTACCAGCTGGATATTTCCACAGGTGAGAGGTACACAGACAGATTACTATCCATAATAATACACAGTACTGATATATGTCCACTTGTCATGAGCAGACTGTGCTAATGTCAACACAAACAAAACACAAACTGTTCAGAAGTCAGTAGCATAATGACAGTATAGCAGTTTACAAGCACTGCATGTGCCTGATATTCATAATTGTTAGTACAATATACTTAGTTGTCCTCACCCCTCTCTCAGGGGTGGAAGGTTTCATATGTCACACCAAATTTCAAACATATGTACAGCTATTGCAGTTAAAGAAATGTGCAGCTATGGACCTTCCTTACACCCAGCCTGCACATCCCTAGCTGGTGTCCCTACTGACTTCCTGCTTCCTGCTTACAACTGTTTAAAAGTGCCTTATTCACTCTGTATGACAAGGCCCTAGTACTGCTCAGCAGCGAAATAAAATACCTTTGTAAGTGTCAAACCCCAGGCCTTGGACTCACCAGACTGCATGAAGTACCACCAAGCCACAGCAGACATATAAGAACTTAGTGCTGAACAAAATATATCATGCATTACAAGGAGTGAATGTAAATGGAAAATAGGAAAGCCATAGAAACACATTCCAGTAAAGACAAATATCAGGCATTCAAGGAGTGAATGTAAAGGGAAAATAGAAAAGCCATAGCAACACATCGCAAGAACTACTGTTGTATGCCAGTTAATCCACAAACCCCACAGGAAAGTACATACTCCCATGTAAACAGTATTAGCATTAGCAGGTGTGAGTTAACATACACAATGAGAAGAGTGAACTGGAAGAAGCAACAGTCAGGTTTCAGTACAACATGCATTTCAGTGGCTACAACACAGCCTCAGATATGAGAGATATACCAACCTTATGACTGACACAACAGTGTCCACAGCAAACCAGCATGGTCCCCACCTTGCAAAACTGAAAGCCTACCTAACCTATCATTTTATAACAGTGTCCTGAAATCACAGTGAGAACTGCAATTATCACATAGCAGGCTGCATGCAATTACTAAATGCTGGCCATCAACTGGTGCAGAGGCCATCACATGCACATGTGCAGATACCTACAAAAGCAGCCTGTACTGCCAGTCCACACATGCAAAAATATCATTGCAGCAACTGGAGGGAGAGTGAGAGAGAGACAGAGACAGAGACCAAAAAAAAAAAAAAAGCAAGCAAGCCAAAAGAAAAAAGCTGTCAGAGACACCAATCCACAAAATACAGAAATACAACACATCAACAGGTACAACTGACAGAGGTGAGAAATACAAAGGTAATGTATGTAACAGATATGTATTTGCTGGCATCTGAATGATGTGTCTGAAAGGTAATCTACATACTGTGAACCTTCCATATGTGTTAGCAGTCTGTATCTATATGTATATGCAGATGTGCATAGGACAAGGGACATACTGCAACTGTTAGTGAAGGCTGGACATACATATGAAGTAGAAGGCTGCTATGTGCACATACCAATGTAGGTCATAGTGTGTGGCATTGAAAACAGCATGCAGTGCAGGTATATGTCATGTGGTGGTGAACGTCTGTGGGACTGAGCCATTGAGGCCTGCTACAGCTATATGGCCTGAGGACAGCATAATGCATTCTGCACAACACTGTGCAATATCATTACAGAATGGTAGGTCTTACAACTGTTTCAGAAGTGATATATCCACCATGAAAGGTGGGCAGTCTATGTGCCTAGATGTGCATGTATATGTACAGCAATGGATGTTTAGAAGTATGTGTACATATATATATATATATATATATATATATATATATATATATATATATATATATATATATATATATATATATATATATATATATATATATATATATATATATATATATATATATGTACATAGATAAAGAGGTATGTATAGATAGATAGATAGAGATAGATATGTATATACATATAGATATAATAGATACATATATATATATATATATATATATATATATATATATATATATGTAGATACATACATATATACAGATAGATATGAATGTCTATAGATATGTATATATATATATATATATATATATATATATATATATATATATATATATAGCGGTGTGTGTGTATATATATATATATATATATATATATATATATATATATATATATACACACATATATGTAGATATGTATATATATTTACATATATATATATATATATATATATATATATATATATATATATATATATATATATATATATGGATATGTATATATTGATATATATATATGTATATGTATATATATATATATATATATATATATATATATATATATATATAGAGAGAGAGAGAGAGAGAGAGGGGACATGGGGCAGATGTATTGAAACAGGTGCCTGGTGACCAAGGCATGGGCTGAACACCAGTGTTGATACTGCAGTACCATACCCCATTCTAAAACACGTTACCCACTAACTACCACATAGGTGGTTGCCTGCCTACCACTGGAGGTGTTAGAAGGGAACATGGGGCACAGGTGTACAATAGCCTCCCCTTTGATATCCACAGTGGCACACTAGTCTTGTAATCCCTGAACATGGTACATGTCATCACAAAAGGTGTGTCAGCTAGGGAAATGTAAGTCAGTGTACCCCTCTACACCTCACAATGTCCTATGCAGTATGTACCTCCCATGAGAAGTACAGCAAGTGGAAAGGCCACAGACATACCTAACAAAGACTGATAATGTCCTCAAACGCATTCCCTAAGCAGACTGACCCACAGAACCACAGCTAGAGTGCCTTGCATACTTCCTACACAGAGGTTACCACTGCTGGACATACAGAGTTATGTCACAACCATACCAGTTGGCCAACCACCATGGCAACACCTCACAATCCGTCCAGCCTACATGACCTAGGGCCCTAATCCTTGTCACCGCACTAAACAGCACATGCTGGAGGTACAGGTTCCTATACACAAATATGCCATTCCCTAGACTAAACCACCCAGCATTAACAAACAAGGCTCCTTATTAGTAGATGTCATACATACCCCTGATGAATGTTATGGAGATAGGTAATATGCCCTGTGAGTCACCTCTGTGTAACCATTTGACAGGAGCAAGTAAAATCACATTCCATGTGTCCCAAAGGGCAGGATAGCATATGGCTAGGCTGCCCTAGGCCCAGGGCCAATAGCATAGTACCTACCTATGACACAATGCACACACACACATGTACTCAGTGCAATACCAGCCATGTGAGGTTGAATGAGTGTGACACTCACTGTGTGCAAGGTCTGTAAAGGTGTGATAGCTTAGTGTGAGTTTGTGTCTGTCATGGTAGTTTGTGTCCTAGGTGTGAGGCCAGAGAAAGATGTGCCAGTTATCGGGATGCAAACATAGTAGATTGGCATATGTTGTGCCGTAGTTCCCTGTGTATGACTGCGGTGTCCCATTGTAAGCAGAAGCAATACATGTATGCTCAGTAAGTGGTACTGCTGTTAAATCCAGCTCATATATGAACCATTGTACTACCTGAAGTTGTAGGCCTAAACACTACAGTATGGTGTATGTTCACATTCCCTGGTAACACTGTCTGGTGTGTTTCCTGTAGTCTGCACAGATTACATACCTCATGCATAGGTATCTGTAAGTAGGGGCACACAGTACTATAGGGTACACAGTTAATGCTCATCTGTGTCGTCATACATTTGTGTGTTGTATGTATGTGTAATGTGTGTGTAATGATGCCTGTACCATAGCTGCAATCACATGTGTGTTACATGGTATGTGTGTGTACCTGGCAGCATGTATACTCTGTGACAGCAGTAGGCTGGCTATATTAATAACTGTGCACATATGTCAGGTAGGGGTATGGCATCAAAGACTAGGGTGGATTACCATTGAAACTGTAAATGTGCATTGCATCATTGCATGGGATGACAATATTCTTCATCCATTAGCTTGATACATACCCCCAGTGTGAGGTTGTGCATTATATCCCAAACAGTGTGCCGAGTGCTGGTGTATACTAGTTTGTTGTTTGGAGTGTGGCAGGCACTGTCAGACAGTTGTGGGTTGAGCACTGATATGTGGTATTGAACATGTGTATCCCTGATAGACAGACAGATGCTATATATGGCAGTTAAGTGATATCAGTACATTAGAATATTAAGTGTGCCACATGACTTGCTCACATATTTTTCTTTTCCTTCCAGGGCGATGGTGCATCAGTGTAACCCACCTTATACAGCAGCAGAGGAACAGGAGATCCACCAGAGCCTGGTGCAGAATTTCTCTGTGCTGTTTTCCAGGACCAGCCAGAACCAGCATGAGAGGGCTGCACTGTGGCAAGATCTTGTCCGTCGGGTAAATGACATAGGCATGCATAACCAGACATATGAGCAGGTATGCCATCACTGCAGTGATTTAATTAGACATGTCCGGCAGCGTGCATCTGATATCCACAGACAACAGCTTGCCACAGGTGGTGGGGTACCTATCCACCCCCCCACCAGTGTGGAGGAGCTCCTCCTAAGTGTCGTGGCTCCAGGCCAACAACAACAACATCCACAAACATGTATCATCATGAAGGCTGGAGCCACCCAGCATGTTGAAATGGAGTGTGCAGGTAACATGCCATATCTGTAGTTGACTGTTCTCTGTACTGGTAGTTTATGCGTGTGTGAGATATGTGCTGTGTGTGTAGCTGTTAACCTGCCTATTCATGTGCAAGATTGATATTCTGCGTATAATCTGTACACCTGTGAAAGCCAACTGTTGTACTACTGTACTTTATCATACTCACAGTATCAATGGCACAGTTGTGGCCACTGGCAATCACTGTCATATTTTTGCAGGTCCCTCTGGAGTGACAGCAAGACAGCCAATCCATGCTGGTGAGTGTGTAATAACAATACTATTGCTAATGACATGTGCATGTCATATGGAGGTGTAGTCTGTGCACATGTAACACACCTATGCATAATGCATGCCGTGCATGTTTCCTGTGAGACTATGCATATCCCATTATTCTCAGTAGCTGCCTAACTCACATGCAATACACAGAGCATCACACACATATGTGGCAACACAGTACCGGACATTGGTTAGGCATACCTGATACACATGTACACAACACACACATGTTTGGCATAGACACTACACCTTAGCCTGCTACACATGTCCAGTTATGACACCTGCTGTATGCCCACCCTTCAGTATCCCACTTATCATCTACACAGCACACATAATATACCTGAGGGGTAGAGGCCTATCATGTCTTTGTGCAACAGTCTTGAACAAATAATACAGTCATGTTAGGCAATGTTCACTGTTGGCCACCTTACACACCCATGTAACAAGTGGCTGTGTAATTGTGGATGTAGTCATGTTACTGCACATCAGGTACCGCATGCTAGCTGCCTGTGTGGCACATATTATTATTGTTGACTGACCACAAGATGCATGTTGATCATGGCTCATGTTACTACACCACATACAGTTCCACTGACCACAAAAGTACACATAGCAGTTATTGTGTAGCACCGTCATGTGTTGTGTGTGTGTGTGTGTGTGTGTGCAAATATATGCACCCACAGCTTGTAACACTTGCACAACATTGTTCTGTCCTTGTACACATTGTGTCCCAGGTGGAGACAATCACTGAACAACTACACACAAGCATCAAGTACACGTATACTGTTATTAACAAGGGCTGTCTACACTTGCACTGCATGTTCCTGTGCAACACACAGTCTACATGCTAACACGTGTGCAGTGATGTTTTTCCTTGTGATACTGTCACCCACACTCAAACAGTATTGTGTATGAGTTGGACTGCAGGTGTGTGTGTGTTTGTATATGCTGGACTGAGGAGTCTGCCTGTGTGCCTGTGTGCATGTGTGCTAACATCGTGTACACATTTGTAAACTGTGTTTCCTGTCTTCCTCTCACAGGTTCTGATGTTGCTCTGGTGGAGTGCAGCAGGGAACCTGAAGCCACTGCTGGGGATAGTGATAATGATGATACATGTGTAATGGCACAGGGAGGTGTGACAAGGTCTGTCGTTGGTCAGCCAATCGACACTACACAGCAGTCAACCCCATCAATGCGCACAGTCATCCTGCCGATACATCCAGTGTCACCAATGTCCTTAGCTGAGGGACAGCATACAGTGGGCATTGACCAGGGTAGTGTGGTATCATTGGCACATGCATCCCCTCACAGCAGCCATGGCCAGATTCCTGACATGGTACCACACAGTCAGATGTCCAGGAGTTCTCGTGGGAGCATCCGTGGTCATACTGCCCCTGTCAGACGTGCCCACAGAGGTCTTTCAACCTCAGCTATGTTCCGGGCTGTAATGCAGGCACAGGCACGTATGGAACGGTACACCAGACAGGGTCTGAGGGAGCTTAGAGCACATCGCACTGCTATGAATGACACTATGCGTGACCTTGCGGTTGCCATCTGTAATATCAGCGAGCTCATTGATAGATGTTTAGGGGACACATTAGATCTCTTCCACAACTACATGTCCATGAGCCAGGACAGTGCAGGATGGTTGAGGTGTCGATGTGGACGACTGCCAGCAACATCATCAGCTGGCAGTCGTCGCGGACGACAACAAACCCGCAGCCGCTCCCATAGTGCCAGTACCAGCCCCAGGTGTCTGCATGCATATCGGCAATAGTTGACATACACCTACACTGGATGTCCATCACTCACAGACTTTGCTGTGTTTTAACATGTCTGACATATACTCCAGACATGAACCCTCACCCACATTAATCTATCAAAGCTTTCATGGGTGTGTGTTACATAGCTGGCCTAGGACACAGATCACTGCAGTAGCCTGCATTGTCACCAACATACTTGTATGGCCTAAGGTCTGGGAAGCTGTGGCACTTGCTGGCAAAGGTAACAACTGTATTCATATGAGGCAGGCTTCACACATAGGAACTATTAGAGGTCACAGGTACATATCTGTATGTTCATAGGTTCATAGGTTCATAGGTTAGTACTAGGCTAATTGCCCTTATGGGCCATTTTAAGCCTAGCCAATTACCCCATGTCAGAATCAAACCCTGCACCTTGTGTTTCTAAGGTAAGCACCTTAACCATCACACCAACGGGCATACACATACTTGATGTGTGCATTGAAATTACTGTTATGATAATATGTCATACAATAATAAAAGCAAAACACACAACACATTGACAAACTGTGTGACAAACACACAAATGGCATTTGTAGGATTCAAACCCCTACCTATGTTATGATACTTGAGAGAGACACACTAGCACAGCGAGCTATTCGCATTACTGGACAAGTTCCTTTCTCCTGCTGTATTTATAGGGTGCTGACATCATCAGTCTTTCCAAAGAGAAATGTACATCTTTTAGTGTGTTATCCCAGTTTTCAAAAAGGCCATTCCTTTCAAAGGGAATTGCATACATACACACTCCCCTGCCCCTCCCACACACACACACACACACACAGTGTTTGCAGGATTCAAACCCCTACCTAACTATGTTATGATACTTGAGAGAGACGCATTAGCGCAGTGCGCTATTCGCATTACTGGATGATTTCCCTTCTCCTGCTGTATTTATAGGGTGCTGACATCATCTGTTTTTCCAACGAGGAATGTACATCTTTTACTATCCCTCAATATGGGAGATAACAATATCTGTGCATTAACAGATGCCTAGTTCAGGGTCACATATGCACACTGGCACTGCCAGGTTATGTTTTATACCATGCTTCATGACCACAGGACTTGTAACACACAACACAACTAGGGGGTGTATCCATATACATCACAGATACACACACCTCTGGGTTGGTACCACTGCACTAAGCATGACAGGCCATACATATACAACTACCATTGTGCAAAACTGCCTTTTGGTTTGGTGTGTAGTTCAGACCACCCCCCCATACCCGGGAACTGCACTCAGCTTTCCTGGGAACAGTGTATGATATGAAGGTCTTCACACACACTATTCTAGTGGTTGACTTCAGGTACACGAATATTGACTGGGGATACTACTCAGGCCTCAACAACATCACCCTACAGCCACTACAATTTGTGAATCCATGTGCTATGGCACAACCAGTCACCACAGCCACAAGGGGGAATACATATTGGACCTGATCATCACCAACATGGGGACTCTATGTTCCACACCTCATTGTTAAGATCAGACCATAAACAACTTTCCCTGGATATCCATATCCTGTCCCCACCCCCAGCCAAGGAAATCACTGTAAAGAATTTCTCAAAAGCAGACTTTGCACTTGTGAAGACTGGGGTGGAATACTTCAAAGGCCCCATGCTGGAGGATAATACAGCCCAATCTGCAGAATCCTTTACAAATGCATTCTATGAGCACCTGCAGGTATGCATTGCTTATGCTATCCCAAATAAAACCAAGACTCCTCCAAAACAGGAGACCTGTCTGGTTGACCCCGGCCATATATAAGCTGTACAACAGCAGGAGGAAGCTACTACATAACAGAGCAATATCCCACAGAGGGAGGACATCTCTGAACAGTATTGGCAAGACACTTCAATCCCTCATATAATCATCACTTGCAAGTCTTGACAGTGAACTTGACCAGACACTGCAGATAATCACAAGGCCTTCTTTAGTTATGTCAGGAATATGTGTGGAAACCCCCAGATATGCTCTGAATTGTTGCATAACAGCAGAAAATATGCCAGGCCTACGGACATAGCCAACACCCTGGCAGACAGAGTCTACACAAACGTCCCCCCCTTACCCCCCAAAGGTACAGATGCCCATCCCAAATGAATGTAACTTCCCTGACATCACAGATGCACAGGTGAAAGGTGCCCTCTCCACAGTAAATAACACAGCATATGTATGGGACTGGATGGTGTCCCAGGCTGTGTCCTACACGAGCTCTGGGTAGAACTGAACACTCACATTAAGTCACTGTTCCAACTTAGCCTTACTACAGGATATGTACCCTAAGAATGGCATACAGATACCGTGGTCCCACTTCACAAAGGTGGTGCCACAACGGACCACAGGAACTATCACCCCATAAGCCTGACTAGTGTGGTAGAAAAAGCTATGGAGCGTATTATCATGGAAGTCATAATCAAAAACATTGTGAGCCTCCAGACAGTGGATCATACACAATTCGACTTTGTTAAGGGCAGATCTTGCCTCTTACACATAGTTCATATCTTTGAAACGGTTACTGAAGCCATGGATGAGGGCAAGGTAGTTCACACAGTCTACCTGTACCTTGCAGAAGCCTGCAACACAATACCCCACTCAGGCATCATACATATGCTTATCAGCTTAAATATCAACCTCTATATCACTAGATGTGTTGCTATCTGCCTCAGGGATGGAACCCACATGGTCAGAATTGCAGGTTCCATGTCCAATTTCAGACCAGTTACAACTGGTGTCCCACTGGGCTCAGTTCTGAGACCTGTCTTGTTCGATATGTACTTCTCTGAGGTTCAGACTAACACGGGGGAATTATGTCTAACAAACTTCACAGATGACTGCTAACTGGGGGCCATAAGCGACACTGCAGCTGACACATGCTTCCTCCATAAGAGTCTCACAGAGATGGATGCTTGTTGCCAGAGCCATGGCCCCGTGCTACATGCTAAGACATGCATAGTCATCCCCTTTGAGGAAAAAAAGGTGCACACAAATTAACACATAAGTGGTAATCCATTAAGTACAGAAGACGTATTTACAGATTTGGGGACCAACATAGATCGTAACCTCTCCTTTGTTAATCACATTGACAGAGTCATTGCAAAGACCTTTATATAGCCCTCCTTATCACATGGGGGTTTGCATGTAGATTATGGGAGGTCATTGTGGCCCTCTACTAGTCACTCATCAGGCCCATGTTTGAGTACAATGCCCCTTTTGGGGTGTACCTTACCCAACACTTGCAGCAACTACAGAGACCACAACAGTACCTCCCAACGAGGATCATGGACTACACACAGATGTCCTATGCAGCTCAACTAAAGGATCACCAGCTCTACTCAGTTGCTTAATGCCTACTCAGAGGCAATCTATGCCTGCCGTACACAGCCATGTCAAACCCAGAAGTAATGGACATGCTCCACCTCATAACATCCAAGACCCTTAGAGCTACACACTCCAGGGACTTAAACCTCAGCACAAAACTAAATAGGAGATGCTGCAGGGACAGATTCATTACCCAGAGGCTCCCCTCACTCTGGAATTGAATCCCAATTAAAGTTAGACATAGCCCCTCGCCAACCCTCTTCCAGCAAAATCCAGCCGCATGGATGGAAAATTGCAAATTCACCCCTGGGATCTCCACTGCGTCCCTGCTTGACAGAGGCACAGCAAACTAGCCTTAAAGGGTGCCTTCTTTGACCTACTTTACAGAGGCACAGTAGGCTACTCTACTGGGGAGGCGGATGCCAAATACACTCTGGCTAGGCTTATGAATTCCCTAGGAGAGACAGCCTAGTATCGACCTCTGCACCTATGTTTATGTTCGGGATGCACAATATTTGTTGCTGATATTGTTTGCAGGTCTTTATTGCCGTAGCTTTCCCAGTTTCTATGAACAACTTGTGTATCTGCGGAACATGTTTCATCATGACAGGGTTCCAGTATATTAATATATGTGTCTGTTGTCACTTAACTGTGTGCACAGGGTGGATTGCTGGATCGTGAGAGGTTCCTGGCTTAACACATACAACTGCCAGATATGTGTGGCCGACTGCTATATTCAGACATAGTCTGAGTGTGTGAGCATGCCCAGTTCAGGCTTTCCATGGTTTGTTGCCTGACATATGTCTCATTTATCCAAGTGTGTGAGCATGCCCAGTGTGACCTTTCCATATGTTGTGATCTGAAGTCCACTACATTTGTGGTTGTGTGTGAACATGACCAATATTGACATTTATACTGTGTGTGTTGGAAGTCATGTTGTGTTCTTACTGCCAGACTCCTTTGTGTCATAACTCAACAGGGATTATGCTGTGCCTGCAGGGTTTCCATGGGGTAGTTTGCAAAGACTTGTCAACATTCTTTCATACTGGCTGAACACTGCAGTACTGTCATGGTGTAGTGGTTCAGTACTTTCACTATGATGCACAGTATCCTGGGTTTGAGCCCCATCACTGCTTTAAATATTCATACTGAGCAGACCAGATTGGTTAAGGGCCAGTTGGGCAAATATGAGCATGTTGCATTTTGTTCAGCTATGGCCTCCTTAAACCAGGCTTGTCCAACATTGCTGTGTATTCACCAACTTGGGTGGACATTGCCAAACATTACTCCACATTGACCAGAGTTGTACTAGTTGGTGTGTGTGATTCTGTTCATAGGTTCATAGGTTCATACTAGGCTATCTGCCCTAGGGCATTTATAATCCTAGCCAGAGTGTGTTTGGCTTTCAACACACATTTTACCTGGAGTTTGCCATGACATTTTTCAAGGTTAGTATATTGTGCCTCTGTCTAACAGTGACATAGAAGTGATACCCAGGGTAAACCTACAATCTCCCATCCACTCATCAAGATTCCTCTTGAAGTGAGTCAATGAGGGACTCTGGCTAACCTGGAGTGGGAGTTTACTCAAGAGTGGCGGGATCCTCTTGGTTATGAATCTGTCATTCCAGCATGTCCTATTTATTTCAGTCCTGAGGTTCAGGTCTCTTGAGCGTGTAGCTTGATGGGATTCGGATTTACTGAGGTGCAGCATGTCCATTGATTCCAGGTTGGACATGGCTTTATACATCAGGCACAGATCGCCTCTGGGCAGGCAGTATGCCACTGAGTGGAGCTGCAGTTTCTTTAACTGGGCAGCAAATGGCATCTGTTTGAGCCCTTTGATCCTCCTGGTGAAGTACTTTTGGGGTCTTTCCAGTTGCTGCAGGTGTCTGATAAGGTACAAGGGGCATTGTACTCAATTATGGGCCTGATGAGGGATGAGTCAAGAGGCACGATGACCTCCCCTGATCTAGATGTGAATACCTTCATGATTAGGTGGGCTATATGAAATGTTTTTCTAACCACTTTGGCCACGTGGTTGTCGAATGAGAGATTGCTATTAACTTGGGTCCCCAGGTCCCTTATCACTTCTAAAGTACTTAATGGGTTACCGCCTATGTGGTAATTTGTGGGCACTTAGTTTTTGCCAAAGGGGATGACTATACACTTTTTTGCATTTAGCTTGAGGACATGGCTCTGGCACCAGTTGTCTGTTTCTATCAGGCCCTTTTGTAGGATGCTTGTGTCAGCTGGTGGGTCGGTTATGGCACCCAGTTTGCAGTCATCTGCAAACTTGTTCAGCCACAGTCCTTCTGTGTTGGTCTGTACCTCCGAGAAATATATACCAAACAAGGGAGGTCCCAGGACTGAGCCTTGTGGGATGCCACTTGTAGCTGGTTTGGAGTATGACATGGCTCCAGCATTTCTGACCATGTGGGTTCTGTCCTTGAGCCAGTTTGCAACCCATCTAGTGACATAGGAATTTATATTGAAGCTGGTGAGCTTATCTATAATGACCAAGTGGGGTATTGTATGGAAGGCTTTTGCGAGGTCCAGGTAGGCTATGTGGACCACCTTCCCCTCGTCAATGGCCTTGGTGACTGTTTCAAATGACTCAACCAGGTTTAAGAGGCAGGATCTGCCCTTAACAAAGCCAAACTGGGTAGGATCCAGTGTCTGTAGGTCCCCAATATCTTTATTTCTGAGGTCCATGATGATCCTTTCCATAGCTTTGCAGACCAAGCTAGTCAGGCTTCTGGGACGATAGTTTGCAGTATCCATTGAGGAACCACCTTTGTGGAGAGGGACCACTGTTGCTGTACACTGCTCTTTGTGTACATATCCTGTGGTAAGGCTGAGATTGAACAGTGGTTTTATGTTTGTGTTCAATTCTTCTTGGGGTTCATGTTGGACACAGCCCAGGACACTGTCTGGTCCCATTGATGCTGTGTATTTTGCTTTGTAGAGGCTGGCTGTTACCTGAGCATCTGAGATGTCAGGGAGCCAGCACTCTGCTGGGATAGATATTTGCCCTTTTGGTGGGGAGGGGGGGGAGTTTGCACTGAACCTGTCAGCTCAGATGTTGGCAATGTCTGTGGGTTTGGTGTATTGTTTGTCATTTTGGACTAATTCTGAGCATATCTGGGAATTCCCACCCATGTTCCTACCATAACTAAAGAAAGCCTTGTGATTATCCTTAGTGTCCTGTACAATTTTTATCTCAAAGCTGGCCTTAGACGATTTTTTGTGTGGCTGTAGTTTTTTAATAATACTGATCGGAGATGCCTTCCCTGTTTGGGATTTTGCTCTATCATATAGTAGCTTCCTCCTTGTATTGTATGGTTTGTTTATGGCTGGGGTCCACCAAACAGGATGCCTACCTTTTGAGGATTGGGTCTTGGTTTTATTTGGGATTGCATGATCCATGCATTCCTGAAGGTGTTCATAGAATGCGTTTATAAAGGGTTCTGAGGTCTGGGCCGTATTTTCCACAGGCACCGGGGCTGTGAAGGATTCCACCTTAGTTTTGAGGAGTGTGAAATTTGCTTTAGAGAAAAGTTTTTCATTGTGGTTTTCTGGGCATGGGCTGGGGTTGGGATGTGAATATCCAGTGAGATTACTCTATGGTCTGATCTTACCAGTGAGGGATACACCTTTGGTCTTGGGCATAGTTGAAGTGACCCAATATAATGGTGTCTGGGGAGACCTTCATATTTTCATGTGTTCTCCAGTCAGCCAAGTGTGGTTCCTGGGTTTAGGAGGGTGGTCTGTAGCAGGTTATGAACTGGAAGGCGGTTTTACCCACTGTTAGTTGCACATGGATAGTCTCTGATGCTTCATGCTGTGCCACCAACCTGGGGTTGTTGGTATCTTTGACAAATATTGATACTCACCCTCCTTTTGTAGTTTGTTCCATGTTTTGGGGCTGTAAAGCATGGTATGAGGTGTAACCTGTTAGTGCTAGGGTGCTCTTGGGAGCCTTGAACCAGGTTTCTGTTACTGCACAGATATCAACATTCTACATGCTGAGGAGACTTTGGAGTGCATGCATCTTGTGGTTTAGACATCTGGCGTTGAGTAGCATTACTTCTAGTTTCTTATCCCTTGTGATACCTATGGAGGAAAGGCCATGGGTGACAGGTGAAAGCCATCCCTAGTGAAGCATCATGTCTTGTCGAGCATGTCATCCCAGGCTGACAGGCATTGGATCCCCTTTGACTGACACCAATACTTAAGCCAATTGTTGTAATTGATCATCTTGTCTTCATATTGTGGCATCATGCTTGGTGAGGGTAGGATGATACTCAAGGTCATCAAGTTTGCATATACTACATGGTGGTAAATGCTGTTTAGCACTACCTTACATTGCTTAACACATGGCAATCATGCCTCAGGTGGTGCTGCAGGGCTGCCTATGTCGGATGCACATACTACACTCCCTGTACATGTTTGAAAGCAGGTTGTGTCAACTTAGGCATCCCTTTCACTATATGTGGGAGTCAGAGAGAGGTATCATTTCCAGGGTTCCTACTGAGCCAGTGTATGTGCTATGCATTGCCTCTTTGCCAAGGCCAAGGCATACTGGGCATGCCTCCTTTTACCTACTGGGGCAGGCTCAGGTTTTTCCTCCTCCGAGTCACGCTCTGCCTGTGATGGCCTTGGCAATGGTGGTGGGCTGTTTGGCCCAGGCCTATGCTGGTCCTGCTGCAGCTGTTTTTGCAGAATCATATTATGTAGCATAGCACATACCATGACAATTTGGGTACATGTAGTTGGTGAGTATTGCAAGGCTCCACCAGATGTGTCCAGGCACCGGAACTGTGACTTTAGCAGCCCAAACACATGCTCAATTACATTTTGTGTTTGTGCGTGTGCCTTATTATGGCGTTCCTGTTCAGGTGTGTGTGCGTTTCTGATGGGTGTCATCAGCCATGGCTCCAGTGCATAACCAGCATCCCCCACTGGATGACCATGTCGGATGTCCCCAGTGGCAAATGTCTGGTACAGCTGCATCAGATGCCAGATATGGGAATCATGGTAGCTTCCAGGACAGCCAGCACACACATTCATTATTATGCCCTGGGCATCACACACAACCTGGCAGTTGATGGAGGGGAAGCCCTTGCGGTTAATGTAGGTCCTACCCCACTCACCGGCTGGTGCTTTGATGCATATATGCATGCAGTCTATTGCACCCACTACCTCAGGGTATTCTGCTATTTGCTGGAAGAGACGCATATTGCTGGCCAATACCTCATGGGAATTGGGGAAATATACATGATCACCGACATGTGCTGACATGGCATCCAGGAACTGGTGCAATACCCTGGATGCTGATGCCTTTGATATCCCCATCATATCACCAGTTGGTCTCTGGAAGGTACCTGTTGCTAGTATTCTTAGGCCAACACATACCTTGGTTTCCACTGGGATGGGTTCCCCTCTGTTGGTTCTGTGTGTGAGGCATGGCCTGCACAGCTCAACAATTTGCTGCAGGAGGTCTCTGTCCACTCTATAGCGCTCCACTATCTCCAGCTCATGTAACCCTTGGTAGGTGACCCTGGGCCTGTACACTCTTCTCTGTCTCTTCACTGTGGGTTGTGTGGCAGCATTTGCATTGTCACCACCCTCAGCATGTTGCTTATGTTGCCTTATAACAGCAATGGCAGCCCCTAGCATTTTTTGTCTGAGTGAAGCTTTTTCAGTTTTCACTTCTAGTAGCTTACTCCAGTGTTGCAGTGTCTCTTGAGAGAAACACACTGCACTGTTGTTTGCAGAGTTTTAAGTGCTGGGCTGGGCTAGTGTTCTGCCTGTTTAATTGCCTGATTCTGATTGTTTTCACCTGCTAGCTCTGCTAGTACTCCCTGGTAGCTTCCTACTATTTGTTGTGCTTCCTTTTTCCTTTCTGTTTCCTCGGGGGCAGCACTGCGCACACAAGCGCAAACACGCGCACACCAGCTCACACGCACGCACACATGCTTAGATGGACTAAAACTTGCTTATTCGGGTGAAAACGTGCGCACACCAGCGCATACGCGCTTACAGGTCTTTAAACAGCCCTATACATGCTTACTCCGGGTTAAATGCGCGCACTCACGCTTCCAAGCATGCACTCTGTCTTACTCAGGTTTATGGGCGCGCACAAGCACGCATACCCACTCAGCAAGTACTTTGGTGTTATCCACAGTATACATCTTCCATTTCTTGGCTTTCCCTGGCCTACCTGTTGACACACCTCTTTCCATGATGTCTAACTGACAGCTAACACATGACACTGTGCTCCAATGAGCTTCACTACTTTCATACATACCCCCCTTGTGATGTCACCTATCTCCTACTCTTTTACTCCCCATATCCTACTCCTACACTCCACTGACTGTGCTCATTTGCTATGTAAAAGTGCGATTCACTATCCTAACACTCATTTACATAGGATTGCCTACTAATGCTTGGTTACATGTCTTAGACTGGGCTTCTCCCCTTAGCAACCCCTACTCGGTGGCCATGTTGTCTTCAGCCTGCTATTCCCTTACATTGTAATTTAACAATTTTCATAAATTCCACGTTTGTGGGTTTTAATTTTTATTTTTCTGGTTTTTGTGGCACAGCCCATTTGCGCGGCGCTGTGCTACGCTTAAACATCGGAAATCGCCAAAAAAAAAGTATTTTTATTTTAATTTTGCATCTGGGAACATTTCCAATGGCCATATATTTGGCCATTGGCATGCTTCCTCAACCATATGCAACCTTTATTTGGAGTTGACAAGGCTCTACTGTGCTATTTGCAGAACGGTACTCAGTTGTCAACTGAGTACATTTCTGCAACTAACACGGCTCCTACTCAGACAGGTTTGTGCTTCCTGGATCGCAAATTTACCTCATTTGCATGCCTTTCGGCTGCAAGTGAGGTAATTTGCATATCCCAGTCTTGTCCGTGTAAAAGACGTTTTAGGAGCTCTCTTACACGCCCCTACAGGCTGTTCCTGGATCGCTCGTCGGACATGATGGCTGCATGGAGTCTTACTCTACTCTTAGACTCTGTGCAAGCCATCGTGAATCTGGCCCACTCTGTTGCACAGAAGTGGTCACTGGGAGGTAAGTGAAACTCTGCAGACTATTCAGATTTTTCCTAATATTCTGTCCCAAGTAGTTTTCTATTGGCAGGCATACCTCTCAACTGTCCAGATTTTTGCAGAATGTCCCGAATATTGCCTGATATTTTTGGTCTGAACCTCATAAAAATCTGCATTTCTTTTCTGTCAGATCAGAGGATTAAATTCTCTAAATAAGAACTGTTTGAGTTTTAGACTGCATATCCATCAGAAAATGTATTGTAATGCAAAACATTTTATTTTAGCAACTTTTTAAGTCTGTAAGAGCAATAATTTTGTATGCAAGCTTAGGCTGGAGCTTTTCTCCCCGGGCCTCTGCTGAAAATGGGCCCTGTCCCAGTCAGACCATCCCAGTAAACAAATGTAAAATAAATAAATAAGTTTAACATTTGTCACTATTTATTGTGCTAAGAGGCCAGGTATGCTGGCAGGCAATTGGAAGGTTGAAGTGAGGAACTTTAGACATTATATCATTCAGAAAATATATTTTATTGCAGCAAATTTTGATTTGGGGTATATTTGTATATTTGTTATGCCAAGACGTTTGTCCATATTTTTGCCTCACAAAAATAGAATTTGTAGTGAAAAACCACTATGACATACACTTGAGTTTATAAGAGCAATATTTATAATTTGATCACCATTATTTTAAGCTTTATTCAAGTTTCCTGTGCTAAGAAGTTAAGTTATAACTGAGAGGTTGAAGTCCTTATTGATATTTGTGTTTTAGACGTCATATCTTTGAGGCAATGCATAACAGAGCAAAAACTGTTGTGCTAGACACTTTCTAAGATAATAAGCAATAATTCTGCCCCCCTTCTGATTAGTGCTGTCCAGATGTCTAGTGCTAAGAGGTTGAGAGGTGTTGTGATGCTGTCTAGAACAGAAAGTACAGATTTTTTGCTTCATATCTTTAGTTCTGTTTATCATATGCTGTGTGGCTTTTTATCAAATCATCGACGGCTGAAGTCATTCATTAATGAGAGATTTGTATTTTAGATTTCATATCTTTGAAGAAATGCATGATAGGGCAAAACTGTTATTCTAGCTACTTTCTAAGATTATATGTAGCAATTAACATCTGTCCCTGGTTTTGGCCCTCTTGTCCATCTATGATTAGTGTTGTCCAGATTTCTTGTAGTAAGAGGTTGAGAGGTATCATGATGCTGTCTAGAACAGAATATCCAGATTTTTGCCTCACATCTTTTGTTCTCTTTCTCATATATGGTGTGGATTTCTAGCAAATCATTGCGGGTTGAAGTCATTAAATAATGACCAATATTTTTGTGTTGAACTTCATATCTGTTATTCTAGTTACTTTCTAAGATTATAAGTAGTAACTCTGTCTCCCTTCTGATTAGTGTTGTCCAGATGTTTTGTGCTAGGAGGTTGAGAGGTATTGCAATGTTGTCTAGAACAGAATGCCCAGATTTTCGCCTTATATTTTTTGTTTTGTTTCTCATATACTGTATGGATTTCTAGCAAATCATTGTGAGCAAAAGTCATTAAATGTGAGATTTGTGTTTTACTTTTCATATCTTTAAGAAAATGCATGATAAGGCAAACTGGTATTCTACCAAATTTCTAAGCTGTAAGAGCAATATTTAAAATTTGTCTGATTTTTGAGCCTTTGTCATTCATTCTTTTTGGCTTTGCAGTGATTTAATTAAATCAGACTGTCATCTGAGTACTTACAACATGCCTAGTTTATCTCTACATAAGTTATTACAGTTACTGAGTGGATTACGATTGCTTAGGTACCAAGTATTTCACATTGATCATCTTGGCCCACAATATGCCTCTGAATGTCTGACCTTAGTTGTTCTCACAACTGTCCAGATTTTTGCCTCATATTTTTGGTCCATTTTTCAGAAAATTTTGGTTTTCTAGCAAATTAGTGGCAAATCATTAAAGACTTAAGTTGAAAAATAATGACAGACATTTGAGTTTCAGACTTTATACCCTGCATAACATTCATGCTAATGCAAAACCTGTTATTCCAACAACTTTCTAAGTTTGTTAATAGCAATATTTAAATTTTTTTCTTATTTTTGGGCCTTTATCCTGCTTTTATTTATGTCTTTGTCCAGATTTCCTGCTCTAAGAGGTTGATGGGTATGTGTAGTAGTGCTGTGTGTCCAGGCTTTATTCTCAGCTGGATACCTTTGCTTCAGGTTCACATATGCAAAAGTTGAGGGTCTCGACTTGGCACAGTAGTTACTGTTGCTGCTTCAGTATTTAATCCCCAGATTTTAATCTCAGTTTAATATCTTCTATGTCTGATCTGCATGTCCTCCTGTCTGTGCCAGGTTCATCTGTGTAACAGCTGCAGAATGTCACTCTGGCACAGGAGTTACTGTTACTGCCTTAAATTGCTTGACCTCCACTGTCAATTTTCTGGTGGAGTCTGTATCCTGTTGCACACACAGGCTGTATTGTTTCCTTATAGATCACTATATATCAAGGTGAACTACAAGTGTGGAGAGTTTCAAGTTACTGGATATGTACAAGCATCTCAGACTAGTGACTATGGCACAGGCCCCAAGACATTGTTGTTGCTTGTCACTTAATTGTATTGCCTGAATTGCTATTAATAACAATTTTAGTTTGTTGTAGTTGTGCTGAGCAAGGATCCTGCAAGCATCATGTTTCGGAAAAGTTCAATGGCTCAAAAAGAGGCTGGAAGCAGCACAATGTGTCCTAAGAAGTTAAAAGCATTCTGCACTTATTATAAGGCATGTGAGCAAAGTTATTCATGGGTGCAATCTGTTCAAAATGCAGGTACCATGGCCAGTGCACGACCTGTGGAACAGCTGTCACTTTTAAGTGGGATAGAGAAAAGGCACTGAAAAGCCACCAGAAGTCAGACAAACATCAGCAAAGCCTTCAGCTCCAGAAGCAGAACTTTGTAATGACAAAGTTTATGCAGCCATGTAGTGCAACCAGTGAAGATTCCATAGTGACAGCAGCTGAGGTGTCAGCATTTATCATGGTGCGAAAAACAACTACTCATATGTTTCCATGGGCTGTGGAGGTAAGCTGGCACAGACAATTTTCCCTGAGTCTACTGTGGCTTTGAAATTCAGCTGTGGGAAGACAAAATCTGACAGCATTGTAATGAATGTACTTGCACCTCATTCAGAGGAGCTCCTTCTGCAGGAACTTGGCATTTCCTATTTTTCACTGGTATCAGATGCATCTAATAAAGGGAAGAGAAAAGTGTTCCACCTTGTTATTCATTACTTTTCTCACACCCAGGGTACATAGCAGAAACTTCTGGATTTCTATGTGAATCATAACAAAAGTGCTAGATTCATCTTTATAAGAATAAAGGACATCCTTGTGCAGAAAGGACTAAAAGTACAAAACTTGTCTAACTAAGCTGCAGACAATGCCTCAGTTAATTCTGAGAGACCCAAGTCTGTTTTTAAACATTTGAAAGTTAAGGTGCCTCACATCATTTCAGCAAGGTTTTTGTGCCAATGTAATACGTAACCATAAAAAGCATCCAAGCAAGCCCCTTGCAAGGTGTGATGTGGAGACGCTGATTTTGAAAGTGCACAGTAAGTTTTCAACATCTGCATAAAAACTGGCACCATTGAAGGACTTCTATTCTTTCCTAGACCAGGACTTGTAGCATATTGTCACAAAGTGGCTACCTTTGTTCCCAGCTGTGGTGAGGCTAGTAGAATGCTGGTCCACTGCTAAAAGTTATTTTATTAGCAAGGGCTTGAGCAGTCTCAAACCCCTTACCTGGAGGTTTGTTGAGGCCGATGAAAACAGAATCAGTGAGAGGGTTCCCTTCAGATGATTGAAGTTTTAAAATTTTGAATTTCATATGGACGAGACCATATAATCGAAGTTTTCAAACTTCGAACGTTCTGAACGGAGATCTCCATACAGCACGGAATGGGATATTTTCCCTTTTCGTCACAGTAGTGTGATCTCAGAGTTGGTATATTTAAATAGCAGGGGGTGTGGGGTGTGCAGGGGGGCTTGCCCCCCCTGCAAAAATGTCCAGTAACATTTTTTTAATTTTTTTTATTTCAGGTGTTCGAAGTTTTGAAACTTTGATCATCTGAATTAAGTCCCAGTGAGAATATCTCAGAGGCAGATTGCTACATACATTTCACGCACAACATCCTGAAGATATTCTATAAGTCTATAACAAAGCTTGAAAGTAATACACTCCCTGCCCCAGAGTTGTACCCAGTGATGATAACTCTTAGAGATGAGTTGCAGAGAAGGCTAGATGACCAGTTATTTGGTGCTAAGGCTTCATCTGCTTTAAAGCACTTTACTCCAGCTGTGGCAAAGCTGGTCTGTAGGGACTTCTGTTATTTTTATACTAAAACACTATATTACCTACAGAAGTAGTTTTGACTTTGATAACAGCTCCTTTCAAGCTATGCAGGTCCTCAGCCTCCAGCAGCCTGTAACTTAGTCAGAACTGTGTCCAGTTGCAGATGTTTTCAAATTGGATGTGGACACTGAAGCACTTTACTCAGACTACTGAACTTTAGCTGCTGCATTGCCAACCCTAGTGCAGGTGAGAGAGGCATCTGTAAATGATCTCTGGGTGACTTTTTTAGCAAAGCTCCAGATTGCAAAATGACACACTGGTGCAGTTCACCCTTTCAATTCTCCTCAGCAGTAGCTTTGTGGAAATGTTTTTTTTCACTTATGGGGAATGCATTGACTGATACAAGAAACAGGGTGCTTGGGTGCCTTGTCAAGGCTGAGTTGCAGATCCAGCTAAATTTAATATGAGTTGTTCACAATTTTATGCATTCACAAAAGGTAACCAGCCATTACTAGAAGCTGCAATATGGAATGCAAAATATAGCTTCCAATACAAGCAGTGATTATAGCAAGTAGCCTGCTCTTGCTGGAAAGCTTACATGTATATATAAGACAAGATAATGATCTGTTTCACTTTTTCTATAAAATGAGTAACGTGACCATGATTTTATTGTTTTACCATGCTTGTTATTCTTTTGTCCTGTAGTGTGATGGGCATTGTTAGCTAAAAGGGAGTGTGGGTACTAAAGGGAATGGGTATGGCTAGATTATGCATAGGATGGGGCAAGTTTGTCAGGAAATAGCACTATGGAAGGTTTACTATCAAAATGTAGATCGGCACTTATGCGAAGCTGGGAAGGTCAAAAGGCTGTTTTCAAGTTTTCGTAATGCCAATCCAGAAAATGTTTGAATCCACATTAGCGAATGGTAGTGTGCATTTGGTAATGTGGAGTCGAAGTTCTGACGCCTGATCGTACTACAGTGGGTATCAGGAAATGTACCCTTTTCTCACTGTAGTGTGATCTTGGAGTTGGAATATATAATATGCAGGGGAGTGTGGGGTGCACAGCCCCCCACATGAGGAGGTGCAGGGGGGGCTCCCCCCCTGTAAAAACCTTACCGGTAACACAGACTTTTGACATTGGAACTTCCAGTGTTCAAATGTCGATTCCATGTTACTATTCCTGAAATTTTGGTAAGTTGTTATTACCAGTTTTTGCAAAATGTTTTGATCAGAAGGTAGAAAATGATTTTGATTTTCCACATTTTGATAGTAAACCACTATGGAAGGGTGGTAACCATAGCTAAATAAATTTGTTTACATCTGATCTGACTCATTGTATTTTTTTTTTCCATTTAGTAAGTGCATGTGATATTCAAGACTTGTGCTGATGGGCGTTGTTAGATAAAAGGGAGTGTGTGGCTAGATTATGCATGTGGTGGGGCTTGTTTGTTAGGAAATGTCATTGTGGAAAGGTGGAAACCCTAATAAAGCCCCATTGCCTTACCTAACTTCAGTTTTTTTTTTTTTAACAATTTGACTTTATTATCAAGAAATCAAACAGCAGTCACACACTTAAAGGGCAAGCCAGTATTATATGTGCCAGGTAAGATTCATAAACTTTGATAACATCCCTAACAGTTAATAGCAATACAGTAGAGAGTCAATTATCTGAACTAATTGGTACCAAGGATAATTTGGATAATCAAACATACATTGAACTGGATAAAACACTTCTAAAATCTTATTTTTTCTGCACTCAAGGAATGCACTTTTTAACCATTCAGCAAGTTTAGAGGACAATAAAGAATATTTTTCACATACAAGCAGGCTACAAGTTCAAAAAACATGTACAAGTTAATATGTATAATGTTTACATATTCAGATTTTATGATTTTTCCTACCTGAAAACTTTGGAAGACTGGGCTCGGATAATTGACATTTAGGATAATCGATGTTCGGATAATTGACTCTGTACTGTACATCAGAAAATATCAAATGAAAATGAAAAGCTAGATTATTTAGAGCTACCAACACATCTGAGCCTTGTTTCTGCATCATCTGGTGATAGCTTCCCTTACCAAGTTAACTGTAAACTGGGCTTGTTTCAGGAGTTGGTGGCTCTGCCTGCATAGTTTTATTACAGTTTGAAAAGTTGCTCACTTCTATCTAATTTCAGTTTTGTGATCAAAGTAAACCTGACTACCTTCCACCTGGATCAGCTGTCAAACAACCAGTGAGATGTTAGTATTTTGCCTTTTGGATTCTAAGTCTAAAATCTGACTGATCACCTGAAGCATTTTTACCCTAATATACTGGGGGAGAAAAACTATATGAGTTTTTTCTATATTAATTACTGTGGCAGGTATCACAGTCCACACAACTAGATAGGCAACATGACTATGATTTATCCAAGCAGTTCCCATGATTCCAGCATCTGGCATATGTGTGACCTCTCACAGCATTTCATGTGGGGTGACTTTCCACAGGGTTATCTAGCTGATAGGTGCACACTTTTCCAGTCACAGAGTCCTGGGTATGCTGTTCCCATGGACTTAGGCAGCAGGCCACTCATAAAGATGTCCACTGTTCTGGGTTGTGGGAAATGCAGAATATGCCTTGTAACCATGGCTGATGACCCCCAACCATAGCCCCCAGACCAGTGTGAAGAATACAACATCACGCTATTGCACACACAAAATACCATGATGTATGTGTACCCCATGTGAGGCAGAGGCAGGTGCAGTATATTGTTGCACTGACAAAGATCTAATCTTTTAGTTTACAACTAAGGGTTATGACAAGTGTAACACAGAATAAAAATTATGCATGTACTACTTACCCAGGCTATGCATTACAATGCATTGACTGGTAAAGGTGGGCACACCTGGGATTTTTGAAGAAGAGCCGAGCCAAGGGTCCGGCTTGGCTCTTAGAGCCCAATAAGAGCTGAGCCTACAGAACATTGACTAGGTTAAAAATAACTGCATCTGGGAGTACAAAGGAGATGATTAAAAAAATATAGTTGCATCCAAACACACATGGACATTGAACATTCAGTCAAATGAATGAATGCTGACACTGCATTCATTCATTTATTCATTCATTCATTCATTCATTCATTCATTACACTTCCTAACAGCTTGTACCCAACCATCTCTTTTGCCATGTCCAAGCTGCAGGTCCACTGACAATGAAAAATGGGAAAAATATAATAAACACAATATATAAATACACCACTCTGTAAACAGTAAAAGAAATGTTGCCTTGGCTAGTGGAAAATTTTCAATTTTCCCCTTCTGGTATATTGAGGATTTAATGCACAGTGGTTTCACCGCATTTTGCAAGAAGTGGTCAAACAGCCTCAAGCTAAAAACTAGATACATTGCTCTCAACAATAGCCTTTTGAAATGCTGGATTTTATTAGCTTTATGTAAGAAGCCATATTTCAATTTACTTAAGGCAGCACACAGTAGTAAACATAAATCAGTATTCTTAATAACTTAGTTGGATACAAAATAAACACACTGTCAAAGTGAACTGTGCCCCTTCTGAGGAGGTATACTGCCTCTGACTATGAAGTTGTTGCAAAATTTACTTATAACAGTAATGTCAAACTTTGCTCTTTGATAAGATACTGCAAGGAACCATATCAACCATGATTGCTCTTTGCTTTTGTGTACTCTATGCCCCCCAAAACTATGTCCTCTTTCTGTATATTAATTTCTCACTGAAAAAAGAATGAAAAAGGTAAGAGCTACAGTAGTATTTTGCTATTTCATCTTATAGTTGGTAAACACATACACTGTCTGTTTCCAGCAGTGATCATATTGTGACTGTGACGATGTCAGGTATTGCCAGCTATGCCAGGAGAAGTGGGGCAGTGGATGTGTAGCATATATCAGCATGGCTAGCTGGAATTTTGCAGAGAATTATGTGCCATTGGTATATAAAACTGATTTGTACAGATGCTTGTGTTGAAAATGTATTTGTAAAGCTGCTTATGTTAAAAATATGTACCAAAAGTGTTCCCTGCTGGACAGAAAAAGAAATATACATGCATTATTTTAACTCTTTAAATGTATATGTTTTAACAGAGGATACTGGAAGAGAAGAAGTTAATCTCAATCCATTTACCTTTGAAAATAGTTTGAATTTAAATCATCTGGTTTAGGCCATAAAGATCGTATCTGACAGTTCTCAATGCAGCCAGAGACAACAAGTCTGTCCTGGGAAGCTTTCTGCATTGTCTTTGGGGTGAACTCATTAATATTCTGGAAGGATGGAGGTTTGAAATTGTTTTATGACTTCCAGGAGCTGCAGTAGATTTTAGCAAGGCTCTGTGTGTGCTCTGTGTGTGTGTATTATTGACACATATGTGCTAAATCCAGACACCTGCTTGCCAAGGGGGGGGGGGGTAGCACGGGAACCAGAAGTCAGATGACCAGATGAATGTGATGTCATTCAGTAAGCCATCTCTAAAAATGACATTTTAATACTAGGTCAGACTGAAGTCTCATGGCAGTCTGTTTTTGGAACCTGACATAGAAGGACCCCTCACCTACTTCATCTTGCCTTGCTCTAGTAAGGAAACCAAGGAATACTAACTCTTTAGATCAGTCAGGAAAACATAGCAAAATTAGTCAAGTACTGGTTTTCTGTATCTGTGTGAATCTCTTAATATGTGTTATTTTAATATTCCCTGTGAATGAAACTCGGGTGTTTACTGTGAGTAGATATGAAGATAGATATTTAGTATTTTCATGTTCTTTTCTTATTTATTATTAAATATATTTGAGCTTTTCATTGTGGCTGGTCTTTAAGAGAATATTTTAATCACTGAGAGTACTTATATACATTTGGTGACAGCTCTGGATGCTCCTGAAAACCCTGCCTTTGGTCAAACTACCATTTGTATCAATATTAATTTCACTCAATGTAATTGGGTACCCTTGCAAGAGCCTTAGAGTAGCTGGCTGTGGAGAGTCTGCTGACCGTGCAACTACCTTATCATCTGGGCAGAAGGGGGATAGCTAGTAAGTCTGTCCCAGCCTTTCCCAAGTGCGTGTGTGTGTGTGTGTAAATCAAGTCTCAAAGAGTGTGTGTATGTCAGGTGTTGGGAGCAGGAACACAAAGCACTAGTTTCACAGAAAGGATGCTGGAGAACTTGGCTTGGACACTCAGCTGAGCTCTCATCTCTATAGCTGCGCCAGTGGGGAGTCATACTGGGGACCTGGAGGGAGGCAGATAGAGAAATCCAGACCCCAGACTTAGTGTGTTCCTGCATGCTCTTAAGGGAAATTGTGCTTGATGCAGAGAGCTGCCTCTGCAAATATTGGATGTATCCATTTTTGTTTCAAGTGAATGTTCCTCTCCAGTGCCAGTGGTGATTCAGGCTCCTTGATTACTGGCACAGAGTGGGGACATCACATATTAGTGAGCAGTTGTGTGATATTAATTGAACTTCTGCAGCCTGTAGGCAGTTGTCACTGAGGATGTGTGTATTTTCAGCAGTCACAAGGTAAACATTCAGAGTTTCACTTCACAACCGTTTTATTTTTTTTTTAGTTTAGTGTAGTCAGGGAAAGCAGGCAAATATGTCAGCAGAGGTTTACAGCAAGGTGACAAAGAACTAGTTGGTCAAAGTTTGTGAAGCTAAAGCACAGGTGCATGCCAACCTGACTAAAGAGGAAATGAATTCAGCTTTGGTCACAGCTCAGACCAGCAACCAGGAGGATAACCAGCCTGGTGATGCAGATTTGCAGCCCTCAGAAACAGGACAGTTCACCTTTTCCTTAGAGGACATAAAGATCCATCTGGAGTTAAAGAGACTTGAACTGTATGCCAAACATTTGGAATTAGAATCAGCAAAGAGACTGTGGCATATGGATGTTGAAGAAAAGGAGAAACATATGGAATTAGCAGGGAGTCTGCTGTGTTTGGAGGCCAAAGAAAAGGAGAAATGGCTGCATTTTCAGGCTGAAGAAAATGAGAGGCAGTGTCAACATGAGAGGGAAATGCTGACTCTTCATCAGGGTCATGGAGGCACTGGGGAAGGGAATAACTAAACCCCAGAAGCAATAAAGGTTAGTAAATTTCTTCCACAATTTACACAGGGTGATAATTTTTATTTTATTTTATTTATTTATTTGAAAGGGTATGTAAGCAGTATAATGTTGACCAAGGTCTCTAGGTACAATTCCTGACCCACTTACTCTACAGTAAAGCTGTAACTGCTATTTTTAAATTGTCTGATATCGATTGTTTAAACTATGATAAAGTAAATAAATGTTTACTTGAATGTTTTAAGTTAACACCTGAAGCTTACAGAAAAAAAAATTGTGAGCATAGATGCACGGCAGATGAAAGTGTGTGTGATTATAGTGCTGAGTTAAGCACTTATTTTCATAGGTGGGTGAGTGGGTGTCAGGTCACTACTTTTGAAGAGCTAGCAGACCTTTTGGTGAGGGAACAAGCCCTTAGCACTTTGCCTGAGGACATGAAAATCTGGTTGGCGGACCGCGAATGTAATTCTGCAGATGAGCTGGGAAAAAAAGGGGATCTCTACCTAGCAAGCAGGCATTACTGCACAGAAAAGGGATACCCAGTACTGTACATGGATATAAGGGAACCCATGGTGGGCAGCCTAAACCACCCCAACAGAGTCCACCAGTAACAGGAGAAGCCAGCAGTTCAGGTACATGGCCAGGATCAAGGGTTAAATGTTTTAAATGTAACCAGTGGGGCCATGTGTCATACAGATGTTCACAGAGGCAAGAGAACAAAGGTGGGGGAGCCAGCAAGTGGGAATAACAGTATGCCAGTGGTAAGTTTTCTGGAGGCAACAGGGGTACCAAACTATCACCAGGGGTTATATCCTATTTTAGTGGATGGAAAACAGGCCACTGCTAAGAGAGACATAGCCTCTGACATAACCATTGTGAATCCTGCAGTGGTTAAAGAGGAGCAGTACTTGCTTGTGCAGTCCACTCCAGTCAGAGCTTTAGGAGGGACCCATTCTAAATGCCTTTGGCCAGGGTTAACCTTGATTGGGAGGGTGAAAAAGGATGCAAGCAAGTAGGTGTGTTTGAGGATATCCCTGCAGATGTCTTGATATGGAATGATTTTGATAATGCAGTACCTTGTGTGCATGCAGTTACACACAGTCAGGCTTGGAGACAGGAATGTGGGTCTGGTAACCTGGGGGATACCCATACAGACACCACACCGGAAGCCAGGGCTAGTGAGATGGCTATTTCAGGGAGGGAGCTACCCTGTAGCATTGAGTCTGAAGGTGAGCCACAGCTGCTGGTAGGTACTGATGTTCCCTTGGACAGAATGATGTAAGGGCAGTAGTGAGTGGTAGTACCCAGGCTGACAGTGAGACACCACTGTGAGAGGATACCATAATTCCTGTGGAAGGGGTGCTGGGAAGAGTTGCAAAGATAGAGATGAGACAGGCTCACTTCTTGGACTCTACACTGAGGGGCTTGAGGGAGGTGGCTAGGGAGGCACCTGATTCTCATGGAAAAGGGAAGTCTGTATACCGGAACAAAAGGTTACTGTATAAAGAATGGACCCCAGAAGGAGGGCTAGAGGGTGAGTTAATACAGCAGTTGATAGTGCCTAGATCCTACCATCTGGCACTTCCAACTGTAACTCATAATATTCCTTTTGCAGGTCACATAGGCATAAAGCATAACAAGAGATGTATTATGCAGAACTTCTTTTAGTGGCCTGTGATTGCAAAGGATGTAACAGGATACTGCAGAACCTGTGAGCAGTGTGAAAAAGAAGGCAAGACAGGAGACAAGGTCAAGACTCCTTTGATACCTTTGCTTGTTATTGAGGAGGCATTTCTGAGGGTAGCTATTGATATTGTGGGGCCTCTGAGTACCCCAAACTTCACAGGGAAAATTTATATCCTGGCGGTAGTAGATTATGCTACCAGATATCCTGAGGCGGTGGCTCTGTCCTCCATTGAGGCAGAGAAGGTGACAAATGCTTTGTCAGAGATTTTCAACAGGGTAGGTTTCCAGAGAGAAATACTGATTGAGAGAGGTGCCCAATTTATGCCAGACCTGCTGGCTTGTCTGTGGAAGTGCTGTGGGGTGAAGCACCTAAAAATCACCCTCTACCATCCCTAGACTAATGGTTTTGTGGAGAGGTTAAACTCTACACTAAAGACTATACTATGGGCATTTGCAGACTAGTTTAAGAGAGTGGGACAAATATTTGTTCCATCTGCTGTTTCCTTACAGAGAGGTACCCCAGGAATCCACAGGTTTTTCACCCTTTGATTTGCTGTATGGGCATAGGGTGAGGGGGGCTTTAAATTTGATTTGTGATGAGTGGGAGGGTGAGTGTGAATCCCACAGGGAGTTTGTTGTGGCATATGTTCTAAACCTCAGGACAAGGCTTAGGGAGCTCATGGGCTTAGTCCAGGAGAAACTGGCATGATCCCTCCAGCAGACAAAATCTGGTATGACAGGAATGCTCGAGCTCAAAAATATGCTTTGAGACAGCAGGTTATGGTTCTCATTCCTGTCAGATACAATAAGCTGCAGGCAGCTTAGGATGGGCCCTTCAAAGTGGTAAAGAAGGTCAGTGATATTATCTACATAGTAGAACTGCTAGGCAAGAGGCAAGGGTACAAATTGTACCATGTTAACATTATGAAACCCTACCATGATAGGGATGCCCTGGTGCTAAGTATTTGCAGTAGGAGGCAGGAGGAGTTGGAGGGTGAATCTATGGCTACATCGAGCCAGCCAGCTACATGCCAAGTTACTAAGGTGGAGCCTAGGGTTGCAGGCATATGACATGACAATGCAGTACTGTAGTGGGGTCAGCAATGCCATTGCAGATGGGTTCTCAAGACAGGGCATGGGTTAATGTATTCCCAGACAGGCTCATTCCTCTCAAGCAACATTTCTCAAAGGTTACTTGAAAAATTAGCTTGAGTCTACAAAGGGTGGAGAGGTGTGACGATGTGAGGTATTACCAGCTATGCCAGGAGAAGTGGGGCAGTGGATATGTTACATATGCAAGCACGGCTAGCTGGAATTGTGTAGAAAATTGTGTATCATTGATATATAAAGCTGATTTGTACAGATCCTTGTGTTGAAAAGTGTATTTGTAAAGCTGCTTGCGTTAAAAATGTACCAACAGTGTGCTCTGCTGGATATAAAAAGAAATATACACACATTATTGTAAATCTTTAAATGTATATGTTCTAACAGAGGATACAGAAAGATAAGAGGTTAATCTCAATCCACCTAACTTTGAAAATAGTTTGAAATTAAATTATTTGGCTTTGGCTATAAAGCTTGTATCTGACAGTTCGAGACAAAAAGTCTATACTAGGAAGCTTTCTGCATTGTCTTTGGGGTGAACTAATTGCTACTCTGGAAGGGTGGAGATTTGACATTATTTTATGACTTCCAGGAGCTGCAGCAGATCTTAGCAAGGCTCTGTGTGTGTGTGTGTGTGTGTGTGTGTGTGTGTGTGTGTGTGTGTGTGTGTGTGTGTGTGTGTGTGTGTATTATTGACACATACATGCTAAATCCTGTCAGCTTCTAGCCTGGGGGGGGGGGGGGTAGCATGGGAACCAGAAGTCAAATGACTAGATGTCTGGGGTGGGGTGTGAGGTTGTCATAATGGTTAAGGTGTTTACCTTATGAACACAAGGTGCTGGGTTTGATTCTCACATGGGGTAACTGGCTAGGCTTAAAATGGCCACAAGGGCAGTTAGTCTAGTACTAATCTATGAACCTATGTATGTGATATCATTCTGTAATACATCACTAAAAATGATATTTTAATGCTAGAAGAGACTGAAGTCTCATGGCAGTCTGTTTTTGGAAACTGACAGAGAAGGGTCACTCAACTATTTCATCTTATCTTGGTGTAGTAAGTGAAACGGAATAGTACTTCTTTAGACCAGTCAGGAATATATAGTGAAATTAGTTAAGTACTGTTTTTCTGTATCTGTGTATATCTATTCGTCTGTGTTATTTTAATATTTTCCATGATTGAAACTCTGTTTAATGTAAATTGATATTTAGTGTTTTTATGTTCTTTTCTTATTTATTATTAAATATATTTAAACGTTTCATTGCGGATGGCCTTTTAGAGAATATTTTAATCTGTGAGAGTACTTATATACATTTGGTGACAGCTCTGGGCACTTCTGAAAGCCTTGGTGTTGGTCAAACTACCATTTGTATTAATATTCATTTCACTCAGTATAATTGGGTACCCTTGCAAAAGCTTTAGAGTGGCTGGCTTTGGAGTGTGTAGTGGCAGTGTAACTACATTATAGCCTGGGTAGAAGGGGTATAGCTAGTAAACCTGTGAAAGTCTTTCCCAGGTGTGTGTGTGTGTGTGTGTGTGTGTGTGTGTGTGTGTGTGTGTGTGTGTGTGTGTGTGCATGTGTGCGAAAATCAAATCTCAAAGAGTGTGTGTGTGTGTCAATTGTTTAAAGCAGGGACATGGAGCACTGGTTTCGGCAAGAGGGTGCTGGAGAACTTGGCTTGGACACTCGGATGAGTTCCAGCTCTATAGTGGTGCCAGTGGGGAGTCTTATTGGGGACCTGAAGGGAGAAAGATAGAGAAATCCAGACCCCAGACTGAGTGTGTTCCCTGTGTACTCTTAAGGGAAATTGTGCTTGATGCAGAGAGGTGCCTCTGGAAACACTGGGTGTATCCTTTTTTGTTTCAAGTGAATGTCCCTCTCCAGTGCCAATGGTGAGGATTCAGGCTTCTTGATTACTGGCCCAGAGTGAGGATGTCACGGTGACCTTGTGCTTTCATATACAAAATTCCTCCACACCCCTTCCCCAAAAAGGGAAACAATTTCTGTGCACATCTGTGGCATGTGATGGTGAGAAAAGTGAAACAAAAAAAGAAACAACTACTACATTAATATAGTAATTTTAACACTTTGCTGTCAAACAAATATACTCACCCCCAAACATACACTAAGCACTTCTTAGAGATTCACTGCATTAAGCTAAAAAATGGACAGTTGAGAGACTGAGACTTACATCAATAAAAACAAAGAAACACGAGCTTTCTACTCATGCTGTCCTTTGCTTTGGTAGTGCTTTCCATGCACCCCCCATCTCTCTATCCCTTGCTGAAACAGACACTTCTCCCTCCGTGGAAGCATGCAGGCATTCTGGAGTAAAGGAAATAATGCAACCCTCATCCTGAAAATGAGCTGCAAATCTTTTTATAAAAGAATTGCCCAACTACAGCATCTTGCAGTAGTCCTCTCCAATGCAAAATGTTTAAAGCCTCTTCCTTTTTAGCACTGTGGTACCACTCTTTCTGGAATTCCAGCCAAATATAATGCTTAGATACTCAGAATGGATCTAATAAAAAGCACTCTGAGCCTGCAGGTCTAGTCTGAATCAAGACTCAGTAGTTATCCCCCCCCAAAAAAAAAAGAATGATTTGTGGCTTGGCTCCTTCTACGTGCTAGAGCATGTGCCTGAGCTGAGAGTATACTAAGTCTCTGACTTGCCCACCTTTATTGACAGACCAGACTGTGCACCGGCCATAACCTTATACACACAAGCCAGAAGAGTAGGTAGGGAAACTTCTTGTGGGGTGGGGCAAAATGACAGGTGACAGCAATGCTACTAGAGGTTTAAGGGTTACGGGAGGTGAATGTGGTAGCTATACATGCAGTTAACAGGTTGGGGGAAGCCAATGATCACATCCTTCAGTGTAAGGTGGAGCTTCCATGTCATGTAGTTTGCTATAATGAGTAGCCCTGCAAAGCCAGGGCAGGATGTATCCTACATAAAGGATGATGTATGACTTTGAGAGTTTATACAGGAACTCCACCATAGCATGGACTCCTACATGGGAGGCAATAGATGGATGGCATTCATGCTGCAGAGAATGGCAGTGGCTGGGCTTTGCTTTCAATAGGCCAACAGGGGATAGAGATAGCATAAAACTGTAGAGCCCAAAGAGATTTGCCGAATGCAGCAGCCATAGAGTGGAGCCAGATCAGCACTGGCTAGAAGCATGAGACTGCTTAGGCATAGGAATGGGGGCAGCCATGCCCATCAGTGTTAACAATGCTCCCTACCATAATGCAAAGATCCATAATTTTGAGTGACATAATTAAGAAAAAAAAACAAAACAAAACAAAATGAAAGAACAAGGGCAAATTTTAACAAGAGCTGGTTTCTTGTAAGGTTATGTATGTGTGGGGGCAAAAATCCTTCATCTTTGCAATGTGGGAGAAGGAGTGTGTTCCACATCCCTATTACTTAAATATACTAACTCTGACATCACTGCACTTTAGAGAAAAGCATCTCAGACTTAGTATATGGTAGTTCCCATTTTAGCACCTTCAGTTTTCGCTATTCTAGTACTTGCACTTATGAGTCTCAGAATTTAAAACTTTTATTATGACAGTAATGCATTCTCTGGAACAGTGTTGTTGTGTCATTTGACTTTTCCTGGTTAGGGGTCGCCACAGCGGAACTCCGGTCAGCTAATGATTAGCAGTAGATTTTTGCGTGCCGAGTTGTCGGCCCTGACACACAACCTTCAACGAAGGTACGCCCATTCACACATGTCTCCACACAGAAGACACTCTAGCTGACAATCAAACAGGACAACGTCTTACTGTGAGGTGACAACGCTACCGCAGCACTACCACCGGCATTCTCTGGAACAGTGTATGCCATCTATATAAACCTGGCCTAAAATTGTGCATTGTGCATCTGCAACCCTTTCATAGCAATGATGGACATTTGCTAATACTCTCATGGATGTACTGATGGATGCCAAAAGGGCCACTGCTGCCTACACCAGGTGTGCTTACTGTAGGTCCCTATATGCCAGGTCACTCTGCAGGTAATGCAGGTCATCCCATAGTCCCTGTAGTGTTTGCACTTCCTCATGTAAGCCATGCAACATACTCTCTGCCATGCTGTAAAGCTGCTCTCTGCTTGGATCACTTTTAGAGTTGTAGTCCTGATGTACCTGGGTAATGGATATGCATATGTGTTTTGCTGAATAACCTCTTGATAATACACACATCAGTGTACAACAGTAATGGGACATGCTATGACTAGCCTGATGCATTCCCCACAGGCACTTGGGCAGTTGTCACCAACCTATCTCCTTCATTCAAGCCACTGCCAGATGTGAGGCTTCTTTCACTTGCTCCAGACAGGATTCATAGGTTCATAGATTCATTGGTGTTTACTAGGCTAATAACCACAAAGGCCTTTTTAAGCCTAGCCATGCAACCCAAATCTTTGACAAGTTCTGATACCCTTGATAAGTGTAAGCATGGTCCTGGGAGATGAACCATTTACAGGTTACTTGTTTGCATTAGAGACATAGGTGCCAAACCAGGGATAAATTTCCAGTTTCCCATCCAATTGTCCAAGTTGCACTTGAATTGGGTTAGGGAGGAACTCTGCTTCACATGGATGGGGAGCCTGTTCCATAGACAGGGTCGTCTCTGAGATACATACCTATCTCTCCAGCAGGTCCTATTTATATCACAGGCAAAGTTTAAGTCTTTAGAATGGGTAATTCTGGCACTGTTTGTTTTGTGGATATGCAGGAGGTCCATCAGATGGGGTCTGACACTGCCCTGTATGCCAGCCAGGCACAGATCTCCCCTCAAAAGCCTGTAGGAGACAGAATACAGGGATAGGACCTTGAGGTGGTATGCATAGGACATATTACTTACACCCTGTATTCTTTTAGAGAGGAACCTCTGTGGATGTTCCAGTTTTTGGATATGCATGGTTAGGTACATACCAAATGGGGCATTTTACTCAGTGACAGGTCTGGTGAATGCCGAATATAGTGGAACAGTTGATTTCCTTGTTCTTAGATGCCATACCTTTGTTTATAAGTTGAGCAACATAGAATGATTTCCTCACCACTGTAGGCACATGATAATCAAAGGCTAGATTGCTATCTATGTGTGACCCTAAGTCCCTGACTACTGGGTCAACTCTAAGGGGTGTGTTGTCAATATATAGTTACCAGGGATGGATGACTTCCCAAAGGATACTATTATGCACTTCTTGGCATTTAGTTTTAGTCCATGGCTCTAACACCAGTTGTTTGTCTGTGTCAGACCCTCCTGGAGAACATTTGTGTCAGTGTGAGATTCAATGACAAATCCTAATTTGAAATCTTCTGCAAATTTAGTCAGCCAGAGACCACTGACATTGACCTTGACTTCTGAGAAGTAAATGCCAAAAAGGAGCGGTCCAAGGACTGATCCCTGAGGGACTTCACTTGTGACTGGCCTCTTTGTATAGGTGGACTCCCCAATTCTAACTTCCTAGGTCCTGTCTGTGAACTAGTTAGCTATCCACTGGGTGACATACGGGTTTGTACCTAACCTCATGAGTTTGTCAACAATGCCCAAGTAGGGTATTGTATCAAATGCCTTGGCCAGATCAAGGAAGGCAGTGTGAATGATTTTGCCCTTATCCATTGCTTTGGTGACCTTCTCAAAGAAGTCCACAGGGTTGAGTAGGCATGATCTGACCTTGATGAAACCAAACTGGGTTGGCTCCAGTGTCTGGAGGTTTACTATATCTCTGTTGATTATCTCCATGATAATTCTTTCCATGGCTTTGCATATAAGACTAGTGAGACTTATGAGTCTGTAGTTGTTTGTAGATGCCCCAACTTTGTACAAAGGGATGACTGTTGCCTTTCTCCATTCATGAGGCACAAAGCCTGTTTGGAGACTACAGTTAAATAGTAATTCCAGAAGCCCTGATAAGTCATATTTCATGCTATTCAGAAAACATCCTAGGATATTGTCTGGGCCCGTTGATGCAGTGTTCTTGGTCTTAGAGAGAGCATTAAGGACCTGTTCCCTAGTGATAGCAGTGGGAGTTATATTTGATGATATTTCCTGAGGGAAGGTTGAGGGGGAGAGAGGAGTAAAGCTGGAGCTGAATTTATCAGCCTGGATGTTTGGTTTATCTTCTGACTCAGTATAGGTGGCTCCATTTATAATGAGCTCTGCACACAATTGTATATTTCCTTTGAGGTTGTGGACATAGCTAAAGAATGCTTTGTGGTTGTCCTTGGCCTGGGAGGCCAAACTTACCTCAAATTTGGCTTTGATAGACTTTATTTGTCCTCTGAGTTGTTTGTTTAGTTTGATGAGAGTGCTTTTATCCTGCTGGGTGCTGCACCTCCTAATTTTTGGCATGATTTTCTTCCTCCTGTTATACATCTGATTGATTTTGTGATTCCACCTGGGTGGCTTGTTTTTGAATTAGTTTTGCAATTCTTTCTGCTGGGTACAGCTGCCTCTATGCAGATACTAACATGCTTGTACATGGTTTCTGTGAACAGTTCTACATAGTTAGAAGTGTTCTCAGGGTTTATAGGGGCTTGAAATTTTGTCAGGTTCTCTCTTAATAGCAGGAGGTTAGCCTTAGAATAGTTTCAGAGTATTCTTGGTTGAGATGAGGGTCCAGGTTTTATTTTTCCTTCAAAGGAGAACATTTTGTGGTCTGACCTTACCAGGGAGGGCATTACAGTAGGGGTGTGAAGCCCTCTCCCATATTAATGAGGACCAGATCCAGTATGGTTGCACCCCTGGTTGGTGCATTTGACTATCTGGTCCAGGGAGTTTGTGTTTGCAAAATCCAGGAATCTCTGTGCATGTATGTTTGGTGTCATATATGGTTCTCAGTTAATAGTGGGGTAATTAAAGTCACCCATGAATATGGTATTGGGTTGGATGGTTAGTGTTTCTAATAAGTTTAAATACATGGTATGGGTTTCTTGGGTCATAGATGGGGACCTATAGCTTGCAAGGAAGTGGTATTGGATTTTACCTATGGTGATTTGAACATGGAGCAGCTCAAGTGCATTGTCCTGTTTGACCAACCTTGAAGTATATTTATTTTTGATGTTAATAGAGACACCTCCACCTTTAGTCCCTGCCTGTAAAGTAGCTGGTCTAAATGTGTGGAAGGCATTATAACCTTGCACTGTTGGTGTGCTCTCTGCAGCTCTAAACCACATCTCAGAGACCGCATAGACATCATCATTCTCTTGGGTGAAGAGAGCTTCCAGGGAGTGGAGTTTTTTGTTTAGTCTCCTAGCATTGAGCAGTAATACCTTGAGGTTTTCTCGGTTTTGATTTGCTATGTCAGAAGTTCTTTCAATTTGGCATTGCCTAAAAAAGTCATTATGGGGGAAGACAATGTTTTAGCTAATATTCAAAAGCCTAGAGGGGAGAAGTGCAGACCGTCCCTGGCAAAGCAGCTTGGTCTGTTGACCATCTCCTTCTATGCAGACAAATATTGCACCCCCTTAGAATGACACCAGAAACTTAGCCAATTATTAAAGTCAATCATCTTTTGTTTGTATTGTGGCATCATTCTTGGAGAAGGTAAAATACTGCTCAATGCTAGGGTCATACCAGCCTGCGACACATATTCTGAGAGCTCTATGATGTATCTTTTCATATAGTCTAGGTAGGTATGTCTCAGGTCATTTACTCCCACATGGACTATGACTGAGTCATATTGGTAATGGTTGTCCAATGACCTGAATACATGTGTAATGTGGCAGATCCTAGCCCCTGATAAGCAACTGACCATAACTTTCTCCTTACTCAGCCTGGTGATAGGCACATCAGTGTGTCTCACGATGGTGTCTCCAATGACTAGAATGTTGGATGGAATGGTGACCTGCCGTTTGGGCTTAGAGGTAGAGGTTCCATGATATGTAGTTCTATGTGTTGATGTGGGTGTTGTTTTGAAAGAGTGCATATGGGGCTGCTGAGGGTATTTCTTATGTGTACTTTGTCTAGGAGGTCTAAGTGGTTTAGGAAGGTTACATGTAAGTGTCTCAATGTATGTGGGTCTATACGTCTGCTTTGAATTGTGCATGGTGGGTGCAGCATGTGTACTTCTGGCAACCTTATTGACATTAGGAGTACTTTTATGTGAGAGCTTTGCCTCCAGTGATGTTGTGTAAATACATCTTTCATATACAATTTGTGAGATGCTTCTGTGCAGGTGGTCCTCCTCCTATGGTGGACATTTCCCTGGCAATATCCTGGGCCTAGGTCTTAGCATGCACTGTTATATTGGTAACCCAGCAACACACCTGTACTTCTTCTCATTATGGCTGCACAGTATTGTGTCCTGCACCAAACCCTATGATACCTTGTCCTGGAAAGCCTTGCCTGATTTACCATTGTCAAATAGAAGCATGTTAAAGTTGCTTAGGGCCTGTTGTACCAGCTGTGTCCCAGTGTGGTGAACTTTTAGGTTCATAGGTTCATAGGTTCATACTAGGCTATCTGCCCTAGGGCATTTATAAGCCTAGCCAGAGTGTGTGTGGCTTTCACCACCCCTTAGGATGAGAATACTATACCCATTAGTTTGCTGTGCCTCTGTCCAGCAGTGACACAGAGATGATTCCTGGGGTAAACCTACGATCTCCCATCCACTCCTCAAGATTTCTCTTGAACAGAGTCAGTGAGGGGCTCTGCCTCACATGGACTGGGATTCTGTTCCATAGTGTAGGGAGTCTCTGGGTGATTGAATCTGTCCCTCCAGCACGTCCTATTTATATCCGTGTTGAGGTTTAAGTCTCTGGCTCTCGTGGCTCTGGTGGATTTGGATTTTTTGAGGTGGAGCATGTCCATTAATTCCGGGTTGGACATGGCCTTGTATGTCAGGCACAGATCACCTCTGAGCAGACGGTAAGTGACTGAATAGAGCTGGAGTTTCTTCAGTCGGGCAGCGTATGACATATGTTTGAGCCCCTTTATCCTTTTGGTGAGGAACTTTTGGGGTCTTTCCAACTGCTGCAGGTGTCGGGTAAGGTACATTCCGAATGGTGCGTTGTACTCAATCATTGGTCTGATAAGTGAAGAGTACAGGGGTACAATGACCTCTCCTGATCTGGATGTGAATCCCTTCATGATCAGGTGGGCAATGTAGAAGGTCTTCCTAACCACTTTGGCAATGTGAGTGTCAAAAGAGAGGTTACTGTCAACTTGGGTCCCCAGGTCCCTGATAACTTCTTCCATGTTTAATGGATTACCACCTATGTGGTAATTAGGGGTTACCTTGTTTTTCCCAAATGGTATGACTATACATTTTTTGGCATTTAGCTTAAGGCCATGGCTCTGGCACCAGTTATCCATTTCTATGAGACCTCTCTGGAGGATGTCTGTGTCTGATGGAGTGTCAATTATGGTGCCCAGTTTGCAGTCATCTGCAAATTTTGTCAGCCACAATCCCCCTATGTTTGCCTGCACTTCAGAAAAATAAATGCCGAACAAGAGGGGGCCCAGGACTGAGCCCTGTGGGACACCGCTCGTGACCGGCTTAGAGTCTGACATGGCACCAGCAACTCTAACCCTGTGGGTTCTGTCCTTGAGCCAGTTTGCAACCCATCTTGTGACATATGGGTTTACATCTAAGCTGGTGAGCTTTTCTATGATGCCTGAGTGGGGTATTGTGTCGAACGCTTTTGCTAGGTCAAGGTAGGCTGTGTGAACTGCCTTACCCTCATCAATGGCCTTAGTGACTATTTCGAAAATGTTGACCAAGTTCAAGAGGCAGGATCTGCCCTTGACAAAGCCAAATTGGGTAGGATCCAGTGTCTGTAGGTCCCCAATGTCTTTATTTATGAGTTCCATTATGATCCTCCCCATAGCCTTGCAGACAAGGCTCGTCAAGCTTATGGGGTGGTAATTTCCAGGGTCCGTAGAAGCACCGCCTTTGTGGAGTGGGACCACAGTTGCCGTACGCCATTCTTTGGGTATGTATCCTGTAGTAAGGCTAAGATTAAACAGCAGCCTTATGTGTGGGTTTAGTTCCTCATTGAGTTTGTGTAGCACACAGCCGGGGACACCTTCCGGTCCCATTGATGCTGTGTTTTTTGCTTTAGAGAGAGCAGCTCTCACCTGGGCATCTGAGATGTTTGGGAGGCTAGACTCTGGTGGGATAGATATTTCTCCTTTTGGGGGGGGAGGGGAGAAATTTGCACTGAACCTGTCTGCCAGTATGTTGGCAATGTCTGTGGGTTCAGTGATTTTTGTATCATTTTGGACTAATTCTGAGCATATCTGGGAGTTTCTTTTGCAGCTGTTACCTTTATTTTTGTCCCATGATAAGGTGGGTTAAACACATGAGTGAGAGTTTGTATATGTATGACTTTCATTGGCAGACCTCTTTGACTCAGCAGTGTCCCTTCCCTCATGTGGTTGCCACACACCTGCCTGCTAATGTACTGTCAGCATTCATACCCTGTGCCATACTGACAGCAGTAATAGGCATGTTATCACTGCCTACCTTCTTGCAGCACAGCACTGACAGTATGTGGTATTGCACGTGTACAAGAGGTCTCATGTTCCTTGTAGCATGTCTTGCAGTATATGTGCATATGCTACAGTGTAGCCTCTTCCACTACTGGATTGTACCCTGTCCTGCCCTTGTGCTGTGTTCACTGTTAGGGTGAGCCCCTCCTCACAGCAAGATATAGTACCCTATCTTTCCTTTGTGCTTTGGTCATGCCTGTATGTGCCCCCTACCCACCTACCTGTCATGCTTGGTGTTAGGTTGTCCCAGACACATTCCACTGTGCAGTATCTGTGCTTGTTGCTTCCATGCACTCATGCATATACCTGCAGTCCTGAGATCTGTTACCAATTGCCTTATCGACTGTTAGTATACCTATATGACAGTCCAAACTGCTATCCACTGTATGCCTATTCCTAGGTTGCTTGCCATAAAGCAGTTCCCTGCAATATGGCAGCCATGCTTTTTATGGCACTAAAATGGGCTTTGCAGCATGGTGATGATATTACTGAGGTAATTTACTGCAATCACCACTGAATCACTAATGTAATGCAATGAGTTATTAGCCTCAGTCAGTACTACCATTTCTGTCCCTGGCTGTTCCTGGATAGGAGGTCATGTGCATAGCACACTCGTGTATGGACACATTGAACCTTATAGCACACTTTTCTTTCTTACTGATACTTTCCATTATGCTCCCTGACTGTCAGACAGTGCTCATCACATGGTATGTGAGCAATGGATATCCATTTTCCTCTGCATTCTGACCTGATTAATGAACTTGGCCTCTTCAGGCATTGATTTCAGCCAGTCTACCACCTGCTCAGCCAAGAGACTTAAACATTTGCCCTTTTTGCTGCACAGAAATTATATGGAGAAACTACTGGAGTAATATTATGGCCACGTGTAAATGACTGATGCCTGACAATTGAAATCAAGTTTCAGTACATTTTATACTAAGGCAATGTATTTATATCTCTTTCTCTTTTTATTCCATTTTTAACATGGTTAGTTGTAGTGCAGGATGTTTATTGGTGGCAATCACCTGGGCCTGCACCTGCTGACAAGTTTGCTACTAGGTCACCAGGGGCCATCAGGGCTGCCTCATTATAGGGTGATGAAGAGCACTCTATGGAAGGTGATGTGAAAGGCTCACTGGTGACCTCCATGGACACCTCTCATTAGGTTTGTCTGCCCCTGCCACCTTGCCTATTACTTCCTTTCTGCGCATGCTCCTTACTACCATACCAATCTATCCTTCTTATTATAATAATGGAAAATGGGCACTTTTCCTGAAGAAAAAAATACACTTCTTCCCTCCACTTATCTTCCCTTCCAGTTACCCACACCCCAGGTTACCCTTGTGTGTATTCCTCTTCACAGATTTGTCCTATTTCTTGCTTTCTTATTGCCCCCTCTCTCCCTCATTTATATGATAATCTGTGTGGGCACTTTGGAATCCTGGCCCTCTGTGGTCTGCTCATTCTGCCTCTCTTGGAGTTATGAGGTGCTTTGTTATGCATGTGAATATACATAGCCTAGCACTGGGAATCAGACTTCACTATGCCTCTCATGTCAGTCATCTGAACACCCATAACACAACCACTTCAATGACTGCTGCCATTACTGCAGCTGCAGTAACTTACTGTCTCAGCATGTTTGTCTTATATCAAACCTGAATCAGCATTTGGCTGAGTCATGATGAACTTATCTGCTAATTAGTACAGTACCACAGTATTATGGGTCCTTCTGAATGCTCTGAAAAGCCTGAAATATTGCTGTGCAGATCATCTATACCCCCAAAAGTATATCCTAAAGTGGTTTAACATGCACTACTGAAAAATGTAGGGAATAGAGGAAATCATCCGTGTTGTTTTATTGCATCTGTACTGTTTTACTGATATACTGTATGTAGTTTAACATACCATAACTACAACAACATATTTGTGCATAATGAATAATATGTTAGATTACAAAAATTCATACCATTTCAAAACGAACTTCATTTAGTAAAGAAATTCCATTCCATTCTGACATCACCTGGTGTGCAACATTATTTTATCTCATGTATGCTTCTGCTGAAAGTAATGTTGGGTCACATATTTGACTGTGAACAGGCTTTTACACTTAGACATCGTTAATGTATTGATGATTTAGCACCAAGCTAACTATTACTTTTAAATTGCATTTCTTATAAATTTCTGATTCTCTCTTAGAAGCTTAATTAAACTGACTCATAGAATCAAATAATCCATCAGTCACAGTCTGTGAAGCAAAATGTGGTGCTTTCCAAAGAAACATGGTACCACTGCAAGCAACATCTAAAAATGTATTATTTATGCTGTGACTTAAAACAGCTGCATATATTTCCAGTGGGATTAATAGAAGCACTAATTGTAAGTGAATGGTGTTGACCTAAACCCAAGAGTGACATACAAAGAGCTGACATATTCTGATGCAACAAACACATAATCTACAAGAAGTGAATCAGCTTTGTTGCAACAGAATACCTGGAAAATAATGTGTGTGTGTGTGTGTGTGTGTGTGTGTGTGTGTGTGTGTGTGTGTGTGTGTGTGTGTGTGTGTGTGTGTGCATGTGTGTGCATATGTGTGTGTATGTGTGCACGAGAGAGAGAGAGAGAGAGAGAGAGAGAGAGAGAGAGGAATAAAAATGCTAATGATAGAAAAGAAGAGAAGGCAGAGCTTGTGTGTACTGAGAAGCAAACAGAGAGTCCTCATGAAAAGATGCTTGTATAAGAACCAGATTTTGCAGTACCCTAGCAGTAATGCAATAACCAAATCCACAAAGGCAGCAACAGCTAAAGTGAATATGAGTAAAACCCTCTTCCTGATGTATGGTAGAGAAGGCTGAGGAAAAAATGGGAGAATGCACAGTCTAGGCAATATACCACAGGCAGCCATCCCAAATTAGTTATTATTTAGTGTGTAAATTACTAGGAAGTGAATGAAGTTGAGACAATTGTTGATTCTTAGAAAACAATACAAGCACACTGTGGGCAAGGTCATCTCCAGACAAGAGAGCATACAGTTACTTGAGCCACACATATGCTTACTATACCACCATAGCCTCTCAGAGGACGGTAGGCCACTGGTGTCTCAGACTCTTCTGTGGCCTGGCTGCTCCCACTGTCACTCAGTAGCTGACTACATTGCTATCCAGTACTTCAGAATTCATTCACCTCCCAATCATGGCAACAAAGAGACAAGAGACAGAACAATACCAGCCACTCTTTACATCACTGGTGGCATCAATTTAGTAACCTAGTTTTACCTACTGGTTGGCTTGTCTTTTAGCAATAAGGGACGTCTCTCCTCATCTGTGGGATTAGTGCATTACTAATATATATGCTACATTCCCTGGGAGTATACATGATACCATTTTCTGCTTTAAATACAAGATTTTGTCATCAATTTTTGGCTTGGATACATAATACCGAATGGGAGAACAGGACCTAGAGGTACAGATGTGTACAGCTCTGAATGATTTAGGATTCATCTTGAGGCAGGTTATAGTGAAGACACACAGTTGGAATGGCAAAGCAAGCACAGAACACTAGTAGTGGTACTGTAGTATCTATGCAGACAGAATGCCTCCTGTAATGATGAAAGTGCTGCAAAAATATGACAGATGATAAATCTAATCAGTCAGGCAATCATAGAAGAAAGAAGTAAGCAGATGAGGTAAGCCAAAGACAACATCCATAGTAATGACACAGCAAGACAATGTACTTCAGAGGAATTATGGCAAGGAACAAATGTGGTCTGTGGTTAATACAGCAGACTGTAATAGAATAATAAGATAGTAGTAATGCTGACAAATACCTATCATACTGCACAACGTCAGATGCAGGGAGCAGTGTATGTGTGGTGATCAGGCCACTAATGGCATATGTTTAGAGATAATGAGGCATGTTAATTATACCCACAGGCTCCTTAATACTTTGACATCTCATCCACTGTTGAAAAAGACCTAGTACAATGAGCTACATGATGCTACATACATCATCGTATTATGTTCAGTTAGCATGCTAACAGTAAGCTTTCAGTATGCACAGAGAGTTAGAGTTTCATTAAAATAAAGCCCTCACAAGGCCTGCACCACATCCCCGGCCTGATGTGTCCTGCAAATCATCATCATCATCATCATCATCATCATCATAGTCGTTTACATCATCATCATAATATCTAGGGAGGATAAGAAAGCACTGAGCAGTACAGAGCACTATATGAGGTAGGAAGATGCATGGCTACAGTGAAGGAAGCCTGGACAGGATCACGTAGTTTGGGTGATGCCTGTATGAATGTGGTCATTGATTCACTAAACATAAATTACACTTTAGTTAAAAGGTATTTTAGGTAACATTGCCAGCTTGTTTAAGTCACAGATTTGATTCTCATGTTTTTTTTTTGATGTATTAATTACAATCCTGAATAAAGATACATGAAACTGTCTGCATCTGCTGGTTAGTGGGACAGTGTACATGCTATATTTACACATTGTACACTGCATGGTGTTTGAACTTTCCTCACAGTTACGTGAATGTGATGAAGTTAGTATACTAAAGTAAGAGGGTGAGGATGAACAAGCCTCTACACGGATGGTGCAAGACAGCCTACTGCCCCTTCAACAGAACAACTGTTTTTTTTGGTGTATTGGTCATTACCGTGTTTTATTTTTATATATAGAACAGTTCAGTGCAGTGCAGAACATGCATTGTTATTAGATTTATAGTAAAGTGTGCTTGACTTTAGCAGCTTTCTTTATTGGTTTGTCAATGTCTGAAGTTGCTTGTTTTCTTATACCTTGAGTTGTATCCAGAACATGACAATATAAAGAAGCAATTTTGGGAAAGCATACTGAATGAAGCTGAACAGTAAAGTTATGCATTACATGGAATGTTTTCCCATATTGTAGGTATGTCACTGAAATAGACAATCACTGAATACAAATTTATAGAAGCAAAATTAACAAAACACCAGTACATCAACAGAAAACTTCACCAATATCAAACTTATCAAACAGATGTGGCGATGTTACATTTATTCACAAAACACAACTTCAAAGGCATCCGTAAAGCTGATCCAAAACATTTATAGGTGCAATACACTGCAAAAGCATGAAAAAACTCAACAGACATATAACACGATCGGTTTTGCAAAACCCTCATATTATTAACCTCCTTTCTCACATGCTTCCTTTTCTTTGCACAAACAGGCCCATCAGCAGAGATTCAAGTATGCAAATCCTCAGTCCTGTTCTGCTCTAAAATAAGAACATGCATCAAGCGTAGCAGAACAGCCATTCTTCATCAAATCAAAAGTCGAAAATGCTGATGCCATACCTCTACTATATTCTGAGTATGAGGCAAAGAATGTGCAGTCAAGTTCATAGGTTCATAGGTTCATAGGTAGGTACTAGGCTATCTGCCCAAGGGCCTACGTAAGCCTAGCCAACAAGGTTCCCTGGCTTACGCCACCCAAGAAAGTTATTTTCCTGTGCCACTGTCGAGCAGAGACACAGAAGTGACCCCCGGGGTGTATTTCCTATTTCCCATCCACTCATCAAGATTTTTCTTGAAGAGTGCTAATGAAGAACTTTGCTTGACATAGATGGGTAGCTTGTTCCAGAGTATGGGAAGTCTCTGGGACAGGAATCTATCCCTCCAGCATGTCCTGTTTATTGTGGTGACAAGGTTTAGGTCCCTAGAGCATGTAGCTCAGAGGGATTGGGATTTCTTTAGGTGTAGCATGTCCAACAGGTTTGACATAGCTTTATATGTTAGGCAGAGATCACCTCAGAGTAGGCGATATACTACGGAGTAAAGCTGGAGTTTTTTGACATTAGCATTTTTTGACATTAAGTCATTAACATTCCAGCCAATAAGTGGGAATAAAGGAGGAAACCTTATATACTTTGACTCCATTGTTCTAAATTTATGAGGCTTACCATATAAATACATTTCCTCATAATACTTCTAAAAGCATCTTGCCTTCTCAGGAAATAAAGCTTTAATATCCTCTCATATGTAGAGCACACATCACTAAGAATTTATTTCATTATTTATTTTACATTTGTTTACCAGGAAAGTCCGACTGGGCAGGAAGCCCATTTTCAGCAGAGGCCTGGGAAGAAAAGCTCCACTACATGACATCTAATTACACATATAACACATATAGCAGTAGTGCAAAACAACAGCAAATAGAAATTAAATAACAATTGAGAAATCTAAACTATAATAAACCCAGTGTCACTTACAGCAATAGTTGTTAACTAATAAAGTGTGGCCAAATACGGCTCAGTATATCAACATAAAAAAATTGAGACTGAGTTCAGTATTATACATTGAGAATATATCCCTGTTTCTGTTCTAAGAAGAGGCATATTTCATTAAATGATCTAATTTTGTAGTACTTCAGAAGTAGGTAAGGAGAAGTACAAGAGGCAGAGGCATGTAGACAGTAAGAACGGGTAGAGTATAAGTACTGGGCAAGGTAAGAGGGATGACACTGCTATGTAATCTTTGTTTAATGGAACACAGTAAAATCCAGAGGTAAGCGCTTTCGGGTTGAAACCCTTCTTCAGACAAATTAAAAACAGTCAAATCACTTTTTAAATATACCACAATCAATGACACATTCTTAAAACAACCAATCAAACATTAGTAAAAGACACGCCTCCTCTGCAAAGCTGGTTTTAAAGTGGTGTTAACCTAACGCGAACTTGTGAAGGTTTTTCTTCAGGTTTGCATAGGAAAGAATGTTGGAGAAATAGCCTGCTGAATTTTGATAGCATGCACCCTCGGTATATGTTCTCCAACATTGTACAGGGGCAGGTCTGTAGGACATCCAGGTTGAGCATGGATGAATCCAACTTTCATAAAGAGATTACAGGGCTAAAAGAACGCTTTCAAAATAGGGGGTATAATGAACATCTAGTGGAAAGAGTGGTGGATAAAGGAATAAAGAGAAGAAATGATAGATACAAACCATGGCTGAGATGTAAGGATGGTGAGATGTCTGCAGAAGGTAGTTCCAGTAATGATACAGGGACTCCTAAGTTGTATTTCACTTATAGTAGCAATATAAGTGATATAAGAGGTATAGTAAACAAAAACTGGAACATCCTCAGAAGTGACAAAAAGCTGAGGGACATAGTGGGACCTGTTCCTAAGTATGGCTATAGACGAAATAAAAATCTCAAAGATTTATGTGGGGAAAAGAACATGACAGTTTCGAAGCAGCTTATTAATAGAACAGGGAGCTTCCCTTGTGGAAACTGTAAAGCATGTATACATATTAATAATAATAAAAGTAACACTTTTTCACATCCTGTTAGTGGCAAGACCTTTGAATTTAAAGGCAGAGGTACATGTATAACCTCTAATATAGTTTATATAGCGGAATGTAATCAATGTACCAGTTTCTATGTGAGCATGACAAATAGAATGTTTAAGATCAGAATATTACAACATTTAAGCGCCATTAGGCACAAGGATGTTCACAATGCCCTATATAAACATATTGAGATATGCCCCTCACACTCTTTTGTCTTCAGAATAGTAGCCAATGTTGTATTGAATAATAGAGGAGGGGATATTAAAGTCCTTACTGAATCTCTTGAGTCACGCTGGATTATAGAACTTAGGGAACCAGGTCTTAATGACCTGGTCCCTTTAAAACCAGCTTTGCAGAGGAGGCGTGTCTTTTACTAATGTTTGATTGGTTGTTTTAAGAATGTGTCATTGATTGTGGTATATTTAAAAAGTGATTTGACTGTTTTTAATTTGTCTGAAGAAGGGTTTCAACACCTCTGGATTTTACTGTGTTCCATTAGTCCTGCCTTTCTTTTGTTTGCTGATTTTCGTGTTTGGTGAGGAGGACTTTGGCATTGATACGGTGACTGTGTTTTGAAGGTAAGAGGGATGGAGAAAAAAAGGGTAAGAAGAGAAGGAAAGGTGAGAGTGGTTTTGAAATGGAATAAGACGGTGTAGAGTGGGCAGGTATAGAAGGCTCAACCTGGCATAGTGCAGGAACATAGCCAGGTGTTTCTTAGATGTTCCAAGTAGTAATTTGAAGTTGAAAGTATTAGAGATGTTTTGAATGTGCTGTGGAATGGAATTCCATTTCTTGGATATTTGATTAAAGAAGAGAGAGTCCCCAGAGCTATTGTTGGCCTTAATGACTTTTAGGAGGAGTTTGTCAGAAGATCTTAGTAGTCTAGAATTAGAGTGCTCCTGAATTATATTTTTGAGTGCAGGGCAGTTGTTGGGTTTGTGGAGAATGAAGTGGGCAATAGTGAGTTTGCTCAGGGATTTTAGATTTGGTAGTTTGATCCAGTTTAGTTCACGAAGGGCAGAGCAGTGATGAGATCTGTAGGGATGGCTGGTAACAAATTTTGCTATTTGATCATAACATGACTGTAATTTGTTTATATCAGATTTCTGGAGGTTGGTGAAAATAGAGGATGTGTAAAGAAGTGTGGAGAGGAGATAGGTCCTGCCTGTGGAGAGTTGCGTGTTGTATGTAAGGTACGGCCTGGATCTATTGAGTGACCCTAGCTTTTTATGGACATTTTTGATGGATAGTGCTATGTGTTTATCAAATTTTAGGCCTATATCTATTGTTACAACACGGAGTTTGAGGTGTTTTACAGTCTTGATTTTGGTTGGAGATGTAAACAGTGAAAGCAGTAGGGTGATGTAGTCTGTTAGTGTTAGAGAATAGCATTAATTTTTTTTTGTTAGGGTTAAGTATGATTCGGTAGTATAAAAGATAGTTTTCAATGTCTGTGAGTGATGTTTGGGTTTGTTCTAGTATTTGTGGAAGGGATGGGGCTGAGCAAATAAGGGAACTGTCAGTAGCATATTGTACAATGGTGGCTAGAGTGGTGGCTGTCACAAGTTTGTTTATGAATATGGTGAAAAGTAACAGACCAAGGACTGAGCTCTGTTGTACTCCTACCAAGACTGGCAGTAAGGTAGGGAGTTCATTTTGCCACTTAACAGCTTGTTGGTGATCAGTTAAGTAGTTATGGAACCAAGAAAGAGCTGCATGAGTGAGGTTTAGGATTAAAGATTTTTTAAGTAATTTAAGGTGAGATACTATATTGAAAGCTTTAGACGTGTTGAGAAGGATGGAGAATACGTGGTGACCATTGTTTCTGAGCTCATTCATGGTGTTGGTAAAACTTATTAGAGCAGTTGTGGTACTATGCTTGGTTCTAAAGCCATATTGGGTGTTGTTGAGCAATTTCTTTCTGTCTAAGTAGTCAGTGAATTGACCATGGACACATGTTTGGAAAATTTTGGCCAGTAAAAGCCGAAAGACACAACAACAACAACAACAACAACAAAAAGTGAGGGTATCGCTAATGATTGGTAATTTGAGAACTCGGTAGAGGGGCTGTCTTTGTACAGAGGAATGATATGTGAGATATTCCAGACTTTAGGGATGTATTTTTCTGATATGGGCCTGTTTATAAGGAGAGTGATTGGATAGGATATGGAATCTGCTGCCAGTTTGAAATATTCGTTTGGGAATTGGTCAGTGGCTAGGGATGTGGGTTTTAGTTTTTGTAGAAGTGTTTTGATGGTGCTGGGTTGTATTGGTCTGATAAAAAAGGAGCTATGGCTAGGTACAGAGTCAGCAGGTATTAATGGGGGTGTATTGTCACTTTTTAGTAGGAATAGAATTGAGTTTATGAAGTACAAGTTACACTGCAAAGGAAGAAAAGAAGAGCTAGAAGCATTTTCAATACAGCTTGGAAATGAAGATCAGTACCATATAGATGAACTAACCCAACTGAATGCACTTTTCAACAGAAATTCTGAGTGTAATGAAAATGACACCACTTACTAGCGCAGGAAGGCAATTCACTTGTAATATTCTTTAATGCCACACGCTAGAAATCAGACATCACAAATGTAGGGCTTGCATATAAATGTCACTCTAGAATAAACTGCCAAAACACAGTACAACCATTCAAGGATTTCTTATTCATAATATTCTTAGAAATACCTGATATGGTTGTGAAACAATAATTGGAACACAACTGGTTACATACATGTGGTAGACAAGTAAAGGTTCTATCCTCCATCCACAATGTTTCAGAACACATATCAGCCAGGTTGTGCAACATAGTAAATATTAGAACTACAACATCAGAAGCAGTGGCCACAGATTTTTTTTCATAAGAAACATACCACTTTTGAATTTCTAAACATGTTCAACCAGATCCTCAATGTTCCACGACTCCAAGTTGCTAGTTCACTTAGCAGTCCTTCTCAGACTTGGAACAGTCCTCACCAGTATACAATGTGATGGCATATCCACAATAAAGTCTGAGAATGTATTAGTTACAACATCCTCAACTAAAATGTATGGAGGGGGGTCATAGGACATTTCTTCATGTTCACCTTAAAGCAGTAAGAGCCCAGTTGTGCTCCACATCACCTAAATCAGGAAAATGGCTAACAGTCCTTCAAAGTTATTCTCTGCTGGAAACATGAACACCAACATCTCTTTCGTGACAGTTATCTCTAAGTCTGAACAACCAAAATACCCAAAACCACAATCAGTGTACTTGTTAAACTCAAAGAACAATAAAAAAATGCCGCACTAGAAAACAACAGAGTCTTTATTACACAAAATGTTGAGCACTTTCGTTCCAACTGAAAAGGAACTTCATCAGGAACAATGTGATCTCTACTTCCTTCCTTTAAACACTGAAAAACAAGCGCCAAAAAACACTGGTAAAAATTTAAAGGTATACACACACATTAAAAAATCAAGTACTGTTCCCAAACTTCGTGCATCAAATATATATGAATGCTAAATACCAACACCATTAAATATAAAAGTAAATATTATAGAAAAAAATCATAGCAGATGCGGTAAAAATTAGTAAACACGTAAAATAGCATATATGATCAATTAAACTATTTAAAAACATTTTAGAAAAGTAAGTCATATAACAGGCAGTCTGACTTAATCTTCAAAATAGGCTTGATATATATTAAGTCATTAATACCTGGTGGGGCAGTGGCATTTAATAAAAGCTGCCAGTGAAGCTCCCTCTTCTCAACAAAGGTTTCCCAATCACCACCTCTTTCCAGGCATTCCACCTTCTCTGAAATGGTAAAGCCAAATTTCTTAAAATCCTTGAACACCAAAGAATGTTTGTAAAGGGCATTACAAGATTTGGCTTTACCATTTGCACATACATGCCAATAGATTCTTGTCCACAAAGGTCCAATAGGCTTACCTTGGGTTAACCAACCAGTTGGGGCAACAACCTGGATTTGTTTTTAAAAATAACAAAAATTTCAAAACCATTTTAGAAGCTGGTAGGAGTTATGACAATGTTTCCACCAAAGGTTGGGGCATGAAGCAGTGCGGAACCTGCAAACAGTGTAAATTTATTTTTGAAAGCAGTAGTTTTTCTGTGGAAGGTTTTCTTAGATTGATTACAGTCATGTGCAGATTTGACTGCAATGCTAAGGGTGTTGTATATATAGACTTCTGTCTATCATGTCCAGCATTCTATGTAGGAAAAACTATTGGACTTTTTCAGACAAGAATCTAATAGCACGTATATTCAATTGGCAAAGTCAACTCTTATAATGTCCTTCACAAACATCCTTTGGTGTGCAAGGATTTTAAGAAATTTGTCTTTACCAGTTTAGAGAAGGTGGAATGCCCAGAAAGAGGTGGTGATTGGGAACCTTTGTTGAGAAGAGGGACCTTCACTGTCAGCTTTTATTAAATGCCATTGCCCTACCAGCTATTAATGATGTACTATCTATCAAGTCTATTTTGAAGATTAAGTCAGACTGCATGTCATAGGAGTTACTTTTCTAAAATGTATTTAAATAGTTTAATTCATCATATAAGTTATTTTAAGTGATTACTGTTTACTAATTTTTACCGCATCTGCTATTATGTTTTTTTATACAATATTTACTTTTATATTTAATGGTGTTGGTGTTTAGCATGCATATATATTTGATGCAGGACATTTGAGAATAGTACTTGATTTTTTAATATGTGCATACTTTTAAATTTTTTGCCAGTGTTTTTGGCACCTTTTTTTTCAGTGTATAAAAGGAAGGAAGTAGAGATCACATTGTTTCTGATGAAGTTCCTTTTCAGTTGGAATGAAAGAGCTCAAAACTTTGTGTAATTAAAGACTTTGTTATGTTCTAGTGTGTCTTTTTTTCTTTTTCTTTTTCTTTAAATGTGAACAATGAAAGCAATATATTTTCTCATTCACTTTTTTTCTAGAGTATACATGTAACCCTCTATAACCAATAAAAACTACTTCTTTTGCAAAGACACAGTACTGTAAACTGCACCAGTTGCTCTAGAACCAGCAAATTCATCTCACTTACACCTTCCATTTAGGCATACAAAACTAAAAAACACTCAAATAAGAACTAATTACATGATACCAATGTACAAAAAAGTAAAAAAAAAAACAGTATAATACATAAAGGACATCAAATCAAATATTTTTATTTGAAAACCTAGACCAATACGTAATTCAACAATTACAACTCCAACTAATGCCTTTCAACTACAATACATGTAACCAGTTTCAAATATACCATGCCCAATAAAATAAAATGCAGGTATAGCTAAAATGCCTTGGACTAATATCACATGGACCAATCTTAGAATAAAATCCACATAGCTGCAAGTCATGAGTTATGAACCCAGGGAGAAATATTTTTAATTATTATTTTGACATAAAATACCTTCTTACTGATTATTTTAAGAGTTCTGATTACTTTTTTAGTACTTAATGAAGACTTAGAAGAATGCCTCCTCATTCTGATAAGGTTTCTGTAAGGTTTATAAAAAGATGAAAGCAATTACTTTGGAATTAAACCTTTTTTTTTTGGTTTTGGTTCCATTCTGTTTCATTTTGTGTGTGTGTGTGTGTGTGTGTGTGTGTGTGTGTGTGTGTGTGTGTGTGTGTGCGTGTGTGTGTGTGTGTGTGTGTGTGTGTGTGTGTGTGTGTGTGTGTGTGTGTATGTTCATGTTCTCATCTAATGTTTTTGCTTTATCTCAAAGTTAGCTTCCCAATGTACTTCTTGGTTTACTGGATACTTCTGTTTTCTGTTTTCTTTAACCTATGTCAACCCAAGCTGATAGTGATAGTGGAGATGGTCACAGCCTTTTCAGCATGATGCATCTCTGACCTTTGAAGGTAGCAGCCTCTTGTTAGGCATTCCATGTAACAGAAACTACTATAAGTACACTGACCATTTTGACAAATTTTATTTTATTTGTTAATTTATTTATAACAACCTATTCTAATCTTATCACTGAAGCTGCAACCTCCTTTAAATATCTCTGCACCTGTCTAGATCAGTCTTTGAATTTTCACTTCCATATAGAAATAACAAAGCCAAACATAAGCCTTTTATGCCTTACAAATCTCATTTTTGCTTCCACTTTGCCAGGTCAGCTATTGGTAAAGGCGTCCTTCTATCCCGCCTGAGTATGGTCTTCCCATTATTGCTTCCTCCACCTATCACAACTCCACAACACTTCAAACCATTTCTTACTCCAGTTTTCAATTCATTACCAACCCTCTTCCTCAAGAACACCATTGCTTACACTTAATAAAACAAAATGGTTCCCCATTAAATAGAGAACTGACTTTCTACTAGATGTTCATCTCTAAGTTTCTATAGCTAGAACCTTAGGCCTCACTTTCTGTCAAACTGCATGAAAAAACTCATCATATAATTTATGTCACAATTCACAAACTGCACTACTCTTCTCTACTCCAAGATCTTCCCTCCAGTTCACTAGACATACTTTTCTTATACTTGCTTCATCTCTCTGACAGCCAACTCCAACTTGTCTAAGCTCAGAAATTAATCTCAAAAACAACTTTCAAAAGCAGTCCAAACGTTATTTTGTCCAAAAAGGGCATTTCACTAAATCTCTCAACCTTCCCTGGTCTTAAACCTTCCAACTTTACGACCAGTCTCCTTACTCACAAACATTGCACATTTGTAAATACACTATTGCTTTTGCCTTTGAACTCTGCAACTCTGTTATAGTAATAGCTTAAAAATCCTAATATTTGTAATTGCATTTTTTTGCATTTTATATATTGCTGCTATTTCATTGCATGTGACACCACTTTTGTTTTATACTTTTGAAGGTGTTTTTTTTTTCACTCATCTCCGTGCCTGCAAACGGTTAGTTATTATCAGTGCACCACCCTGATAAATAAAAATACATACATACGTACATACAGAAATAAGTAACATAGAAGTGTCAGATTTAAACAAGAACATTAATTTGGCTGTTGACAAGTTAAACCTTGCTGTCAGTGGAATGTGTTTTCTGGTAGAATGCATTCCATTAACAATAAAATTACTAAAGAAAATGTTCATTGTAAAATCTTTGACTTCACCCCACACACCCTACACACCCTTACTTGTACAAATTAGTTCCATTATTGCATGATTGTAGAGAGAAAATGGTAATGTGTCATTTATGTGAGTTGATACATATTACCGAGTTGTGATTAGATGCCATGGGTCAATATTCCACAAATTGAATGATAGAAATGCTAACTATTGATAATTATACAAGAGTTTTACTTACTATTAACAAAAGCAGATGTTTCAAGTGACCCTAAATGTTGCTGAAAATTTTGTTAAACTAGTAGAAAGATTAAGTAATGAAACAACATTTAAAGTTGAGCAGTCTAGACCTGTGATGAACCACATGTTAAATGCAAGTAGCAAACAGAACATTTTGGTTGCAGACATACTCTGTTTTAAATAAGGGAAAAGTAGCCACCTAGCTAAATTTTGCCTTAGTAATTGTAACATTATTGCATCTATAAAAATAGCCGTCCATTAAATGCCTACTACTAATGATGTTATAGCTATATAATTTGAAGAATTGTTTACAAGAGCAGTAGACACAGCATTTTGCAACTGTACTAACTGAATACAATGTCTTAATTGATGAAGGGAACTGTGGACAGTGCTAGATTTGGACAGTATGGTCATGCTTATAAAATCACAATATGTTTGCAAAAAATAAAACCTCAAGTAAGTGGCCAGTATAAGTTGTCTGTATACATGGATGTTAGAAATAGTATGCTATTATACAAGTGGAACTACAAACTGTGTTTCTAAGATAGTTCATCCTGTTGCTATGGTTCCCACATTAACACATGACATGATATTACGGGAAGATTTTTTGTGATTTTAAGGACTTATCAGACAGTGGGTAGAAAGTACTCCTTCAGACATAGCATCAGTATAGGGAAGGGAAAAACAAATGGATAAGCTTACAGATATATCTGTGTCTACCCTTGAAAAAGGGAGTCAACCTCCTGATTATACCCATAAGGGTATATGAGTGAAATAGAGATCAAGTGATAGTGTTAGAAGGTCTCAAAGGTACTAAAATTTAGTTAAGGATACAGAAGGAAGAAGAACCTTCACATTTTTAAAATTCCTTTTGCACTGGAAAAGGATATCAGGCTACAAATTAAGAAATTTGCATCTGAGATTGTTAAGGCCTCCATTGAGTTGTTCATCTTAGAACAGCGAAACAGATATGACATGAATGTGAATTAACTGAGGAAAAGGTAGACCTATGTCTTTTGGTAAAGCAGCCTACCAGAACATTGTTGGCTAAAGGAAGGACATTTCAGTCTATAATATCTTACCCAGAAAGTATTAGAAAAAGGGGTGACGCTGGATAGACAAACTGATAAGAAGAGATCCCCTCTGAAAGGGTGCATTCCAAAGAAATGAAGTTAGGAAATCTGCAAAATGCACAACTTGTGCAAAATTCTAAACTTTCTGTGAAGCTACAACTAAAAAGCCCCTCAAATGAAGCAGAAAGTGAGTGCTAAAAAGGAGAAACTTAACAATAGGAAAAAAAATCTCAAAAGTGAAGTTAATGAAGAAGAACCAGAACCTGGTCGACATTCTAAACTTATTTCTGTCAGTGTAAATAGAAAACTCAAACAAAGGAAGACTCTAGACAACAGGTATCTGCAGGTAAGGACAAAAAGTAAAACTGAAGAGAAGTTTTGTTGTGGGACACCATTTGCAGCCAGAAAGCAACCTAGAAAAGGAAAAGAAAGTGAGAAGGTAGTACCTACTCACACTGAGAGAGTGACAGCAAATTAAAGAAGGGCTATATGCATCAAGTTTATAATAACAAGGAACAAGAAAAATAAGAGGTAGACAGCAACTGACACTAAGTACTATTGATATAAAATACATTTCTTAAAATAATCAGACATGGAGACCCCAGTGCATGCAATGGCAAGACAGAAGGCAGTGCATTTTGCATCATGACTGGCTGTTACTGAGGAACTTCCTGAGCTGGATGTCTTTCAGGGAAGACAGAATACCAGAAGAGAACCCCTCAACCGGTCTTCAAAAATGTACTGATTCCTGTACCTATGATTGCCATCCCATGTGCATGACTACCCATGGTCCATTAATGATATCCAACAATGGGTTTCAGTGCATTTTGGTTATTTTAGACTAGACCACAAGTATCCTGAAGCTATTTCACTTTGTAAAGCTAATTCTAAATCTATACCTAAGGAATAATTATTATTATGCAGAACATGGATGTCAGCAGTAATGTACAGGCTGTGCTAGTGCTTTAAGGTCTAGCAGATGACGACCTCAGTATACCATTCCTAAACAAGTGGGATAGTGAACCATGTTACCACACGCTCCAGAGATCACAACCTCATTACCACAATTAGCAGAGCATGCTGGAGGGACAGGTGCATCTCCCAAAGACTGCCCATACTCTGAAATAAGCTTCCCATTCATGTCAAGCAGACCACCTCATTGGCCCTCTTGAAGACAAATTTTGATGAGTGGATGGGTAAGAGAAAGTTCACTTCAGGGATCATTACAGTTGCACTACTGGATATGGGCACTGTGAATTAACATCGGGTGGCACGGTGCCTGGGCAATTTTTTTTTGGGCTAGGCTTGTAAAGGCTCTAGAGCCATTAGCCTAGTACACACCTATGAACCTATGAACCGAAAATTGAAATCCAGAAATTAACTACTGTGTCTGGTAGTTTGTGACTATATTGTTGGAAGTTGGCTGGACCTTTCAGCTTTTTACACATATAGTCACAATTTTCTAGTTCTTGATGAATTGTGAATGAATGGAACTTTCTAGTAGGTCACTCTCTTAAGGGGATATTTAACTTAGATTAACATTTATATAAACAACTTTCCTTTATAACTATCTTATGTATTTATTATCATTAATTTATTAGAACTTTTAGGTTTTAAATACTGCAGGTCTGTTTTTGAGGTACGGTCCAGTCTAATTCCATTAAAGAAGCTGTGCCTCCCAGTCTAGTTTAGCAGTGTCCATCTCAAATAATTACTGGTTGTTGGAAATTGGTTATCTACTTTAGCCATTTAAGCATCAGTTGACTGCCTCAGCACACACAGCTACGCAGGTCATGATGTAAACTGTATGCCTTGTACTAGGATCATCTTTTCTGGCACTGAATGTTAGTTAGAAATTTTCTATTGATCTTAGACATGCCTTTAATGACATAAAATGGAAAAAGAAATTGCACCTGTCAGTTTTAGCTGAACTTTGACATCCATTAATGACAAAAATGAAAGAAAAAGTAGCAGTTGTCACATTCTCAAAATTTTAACGAGACAATATTTTTTGTCTAAGCATGTCTATGAGTAAAAACAGACCACATCGCAGCATGCTTAGGCTTGAAGGCTAATTTTATCTCAATAAGTCACTTAGATCACTTAGCCTCATTTTTGCATGTCAGCCAGAAACCCTTGGTTTCCTGCAGAACTTCACACCATTCTCAGACTTCCTCCTAGTCTGAAGAAACAATTTTATATCTTACTACTCACAACTTTTTAAATAAACAGTGAAACTATGAACAATTTAACTGCATCATATCAAACCAGCAATGATGAACTCTATAATTCAGACAATATTAGCAATATGTGAAAATGTATAGAATGACCATATTTTAATTATATTTCAGAAAACATGCAATGTAAAATCATTGCATCATGACAGACGTCATTGACTGATGCACAGAAGTGCTACAGGTACTTAGTGTACCATGTACAATTAACTAAATACTTTATTCATGTCTGTTTGATTATTTATAAAAATATGCATAACTTTCATATTTTTGTCAGCATCAGAAAAGACACCTTTCAAAAACTGCATATCATTACATGATCTGTTTGCTGTCCTACAGTTTACTGATATGAAACTGCTAACAGTCATGAGTTAACAATTTGTAAGGGGTGACTTTTTTACTCCACTAACACTCAAGCAGCTGCATGCAGCTCAGTGAATTATAGGAGTGACAGACTATCTCCCTAAAATTCAGGGAGAAATCAAGTGTGGCATGCATGCGCAGATGACAGGCATAATACAGGTGCAAAGTCAAACATGGAAAACTGGAAGAAAATGAAGTGCAGACTCACAAACTATGGTTGGAAGAGGGACAAAAACCCAGAAATGAGTGCAAATGTTTAATATATTCCCAACCAGAAAAAAATGTACAAAACAGATGTGAGGCACAAAAAAATTCTTTAGAAAACAAAAGTAAGGCACAGCAAAGCATGTAAGTGGGATAAGGGTAGGCACAGCACATTCAGGACACTGTAATAATTCTGGCAGGACCAGCAGCTTAATTACAAACATAAAATAAGCAGGTAAATTCCTAAAAAACAAAATAGCAATGCCATTGATAACTATAACTCCAAGCAAACAGTAAGAAGAAAGGTGTCAGATAAGGAGTACTCAACCTCACAGTAAGCATACATACAGTTTACACATTCCTTCCGTAACCATACTTGTAACAATCCAAGGACATGCTCAAAGGATAATTAAACAGTGAGGCAGAACCAATAAAATAAAAGAGGAGAAATTACAGCAGCTCATAGGTTTACAAGGCCTATGTGTGATGGATAATCCATATGTGTTGGTGGTACCACCTTACATACTGTCCTGCGTACATGGGAAGGCAGCAGCTGCCATACCCACACTGAACCAAAAGGTGAGAGATACAGAGAGGTTTGTCTGTGGTTCTCTGACATATGCCAGTCTGCTGGGAATTCTCTTGGCAGTAAATGTCACCAAACCTTTATGCAAAGTGAGGGTTTTCCCAAGACTGCTGCTCCTTTATCAGTGCAAATGCAGCAGATGTCGCATCATGGGCCAGATACACCAGGGCAAGGACCTCCTTATTCTTTTGCTGGAACTCAGATTATGTTGCACATTTCAGGTGGGGGCTCTACTTCTGTACTTTGTGCCACAGTATGTGGCCCAGATGTAATGGACATCCCTAGACATAAAAACCTGGGATGGTAGCTTGCATTACAGTAAAGGCTGCCATCTCAAAGTTGAGGAAGAGTATGTGGTGGAGGGTCATAGTAAGGCCATACTCCTCAACTAAGGCTATAAGCTACTTGAACACCAAATCCCATCCATGCTGTCATTTTGTACCCATCAGGCAGTTTACCAAAGAGCCATACCTGTTGGTGTCCATGTTGCCCAGTGGTCATAGATGTATATAGCCAGTGGCATATGGCTGTTCTGGTGAGAAAAGTGTCATTTATAAGCCATGCCCTGCTGTTGGCAAGACTTGCCAGCTTACCCTCTGTTGTCAGCAGGTAAGTCTGGTGTGTCTAGTTGTTCCCATACCTTTACCGGGCATGAAAGCACTGCTGCTGAGGCATATATCCTGCACTGCAATATTCAGTCTGTGCTAACGTTCTCCATACTGGTGAGCATCTCCTTCTTTCCTTCCATGCATGCATATGAGCTGCTACATGGCCCTGTTATATGGCATGTGTGTTGCATCACCTCCATGCTGACAGTCTCCATACAGTATTCCACAATAATAGCTGGAACATTCCTAGATGTGCCGGCCTACTGTTTAACAGTTTCCAGCAAACATGCTGTGACAACATCATCAGAGAATGGGGGACTGTGAAGACCAATGAATCTCTGTAGCTTTTCACCTCTTTCTGCTCAGCAATGTTATTGCCATGCCCTACACCTTTACCCTCCTTCTAATGACCTCTTCCACATAGTCTTTCAATGCAGGCGATTTGTTGTTTGCTTGTAATCTGTCAGCTACCTGGCCTTTCTAACCCTTTAAAGGTATGTGCATCACAGGATGGCTGACCATTGCTGGGGTCATTCCACCACTACCTATCATGCATGCCTTCTATCTTCTGTTCCTATCCCTGTGCTGTGCACTGTACTACTACTGAACCATGCCCCATTTAACCTGTTTTCTGTCACTGAAATCTCTGTTGTACTACTTTCCTCCTACAGCTTGTACTTCATTCAGTCTTGTGTCCCTGTCTCCGCAGTGTATGCTCAGTGGACAGGGGTGGTTGACATACTGCCAGGAACAACCCCTTCAAGGAGCAGCTTTGCATTCAACACTGCCTGGTTACATGGCTGGGAAAGAACTTGGAGGGTTGGGGTGCACACTTGAAGCAACCACATGTATTTGCAGAGGCTGCTGTAGCATTCCTGAAACTCTCTGATGATTAGATTCTATGGAAGGCAGACTCATCACTTACACAGAACTGCCTGATAACATATTGTGGGGAGAGGCATGCTACCGCTACAGCCTGCCTACCATGTTACTTCTGGCTATATCGTGATGAAGGCACTTCCACTCTCAGCTACTTCAGTTCTATAAATCAAAGCCATGGTGAGTATGTCCATGCCTGTTTGAAGCTAAACTGCCACATCTTGATGTTTAAAACTGCTGATTATACTCTGGGTACCATGTAAAGTTCTAGCGGTATTGTTTGTTTATTTATAACACAGTATGGACAGACTCTGAGATGCTAAATTATTTTATGAGAAAATATAATTATCGTATATTTAGTACAATTCAAAAACATAACATAATTTTTTGAAGAGACACTTTATATATTTTTACATTAATGCAGCAGGGCTAGCCATCTGGTGGTGTGAACCTTGGCTTTAGATAATTGTCACTGTTGAAGTGACACCCCAACCCCATGTGGAAAAAATGGGAAAAGGGGTTGTGGATGGATAGGATTATTGGATCTTAGGACATAGAATGCAAATGAGCCAACTGGCCATTTACATTTTGCCAGTACCCATTCTTAGGACTTACCTCCATATTCATGGAGGCCCAGACCAATCTTACCAGGGTGAATATATGAATACCAATCAAGTTGTCCACCTCCTTTTTAATGGCAGACAGGGTGACACACTGGAGAGGAAGTTTGTTCCAGAAAAGGGGTAGGCACTGAGTGACAAATCTGTCCCTCCCCCTTGTTTCTTTATTTGTTTGAATAGATTTAGATCTCTGTCTCTAATGTTAGCTGGGCTGTAATATTTATGGATGTATAAGAGTTTTTTGGACTACTAGACTCCTCATAGTCCTATGCCTAGATTACACCCAAGGAGTCTATATAAAACTTAGTATAGAGATAAAATCTTCAGTTTTTCTTGGAAGTTCAGATCTTTTAAGCCAATATTTTTTTTTTATTTACAAACCTCTGGGGTCTTTCCGCTTGCCCCCTTAAGGGGGTGTTGTGCTCTATGATGGGTTCAAATCAGCAAGTAGTACAAGGAGTGAGGACTTCTTTTGATCTGGAAAAAATATCTTTTGCTATGAGTGGTACAAGGTAAAAAGATTGTTTAACCACCATTGCAAATGGATGGTCAAACATGAGGGAGCTATCTACCGAAATACCTAAGTCTGTCACTACCTTTGCATTTTGAAGTGGTATGTTATCTATACTATAAGATGGAGCTAGTGGCTGCTTACCAAATGCTACGATGTTACACTTTTTGATGTAGAGTTTAAGCCAATTTTTAGGTACACCAGCTATTGACAAATGTAAGCTCCTGTTGGAGATCCCATATGTCAATTGATAAATGAAGTTTTTAGAAGCAGATACTGAATAGCAGAGGCCCCAGCACAAATCTGTGAGTAAATCCACTGGCCATCTTCATTCTTTCAGAAGATGTACCCCCTACTCTCACTGTGTGAGTCCTGTCCCTAAGCCATTTGGCTATTGACCTAACCACATATGGGTTCATTTGGGAATCCTTCAGCTTCTTTATTATATTTGCATGTGGTGTGGTATGAAATGCCTTGGCAAGGTCAAGGTAAGCTGTGTGGAAAGCTTGCCCACACTATATAGCCTAAGTAACCCTCTCAGAGAAGTTCACAAGATACATTAGACAGGATCTACCCTTGACAAAGTTAAACTGCTGCAAGTCAAGTCTGATAAGGTTTTTGAAATCATAATTAATTGGGTCAGTTATGATATGTTCCATGACTATGCAGATAAGACTCACTTGTCTGGTAGGTCTGTAATTCTTGGAGTCAGTGGTGGGGCCAGCCTTGTGGAATGATATCACAACAGCTAAGTGACACTCCCATGGGATAAAGCCAGTTGCTAGACTCATGTTAAAGAGGTTGAGGTGTGGGTCCACCAGTGCTTGTTTCCTGCTATTAATTAGTCAACAGCATATATTGTTAGACCATATGGATGAGGTATTCTTCATTTTGGAGAGCACTTTCAGTACAAGTTCTTTCATCATGGTTGGTGGTTTGATTTCCTCAGGGATGAGTTGGCTTGGAATAGATGTCTCTAAGGTAAAGTTGGTACTAAATTTATTTGCCAGTATGTTGGCAATATCCACTGGATCAGAGTAGGTTGTACCATTATGAATAAGCTCTGAGCAATGTTGATTGCTTTTTCTTAATTGTCTGACATAATTAAAAAAAAATTGTTTGATGTTTTCCTTATGTTGGGGGTCTTTTGTTCTGCTATATAGGTTTAGGAATTTCTTCCTTTTATTATACAATTTATTAATGCTTGAGGACCGCCATGCTGGTTTGTTCTAAAACTTTCCCATTTCCTTGGATCTAGTTGGGACTGCCAATTTAATACAGTTGTCCAGGTGTAAGAAGAACTTGTCTGCATAACTATTTCCAGCATCAATATTATGGGTAATAATGTTATAATTGAATATGGTGATTTTATTATAGAATTGCAGGAGTTGTATGTTCAAAGTCCTTAAATTCTGTGAAATTTGCTTATGACAGTTTGGAGATTTTAATGAAGAAGGTTACTAATTTGTGGTCTGACCTGACCAGTGAGAGGGATATCATGGAGATGGTACCTGCAGATGCTAGGCTTGTTAGGGTAATGTCAGGTATAGTTGTGTTCCCTAGTGGGCTCATTAACAATCTTGTCCTGAAAGTTCTTGGTTATAAAATCTGAACATGTTTATGCATATCCCTCATTGCTGGTATAGGTCTCCCAGTTTGTCACTAGAGAGTTAAAATCTTCTGTGAAAACAGCATTCCTTCTTATAGAGAGTTCATCAAGAACATTTTAGGAATGTTGTGTGGTTTTCTGGAGACATAGCGGGGGTGCTGTAACACACTGTGATTTGATAGCTGGTCCTATTTAGTGTGATTTTAATCAGTATAAACTCAGCTTGTGAGTCTCTGGGTATCTGTTGCAAGGTAATGTGGTCTCTAATAAATATATACCACCACAGTTGTCATCAGGTCTAAACAAGTGATAAGCACAAAACCCAGGTACTGAGGGAGTACTCTCAGGTGACTTATACCAAGTTTCTGTAAAAACACATGGATGTGCTCCAAATGCAATAGGGCTTCAAGGTTTGTTGTTTAGACTTCTAGCATTAAGTATACTCACCTTGATATGGTTGATATTTGTTGTAGTTAGGTTGGGAAGTCCATCAGCTGAATCCTGCCTAAAAAGGCACTATGGGGACAGCAAAAGCTTTTGCCAGTATGTGAATGCCTTGGAATGAGGAGTGCTAACCATTCTTGGCAGAGCAAGTAATGTCAGGCATCTCATCCCATACTGACCGGTATTGGATCCCCCTAGAATAACACAAGGTATTAAGTAAATTGTTAAAGCCAATCATCTTTTCTTTATAACTTGCATCACTTTTGGAGATGGAAAGATTCCACTCAATACTAGGGTCTTTCTTGCATTTGTGACATGCACGGAGAGGTCTGTCATGTTTCTCTCCATATTCCTCAGGGTTCTGTGTATCAGGTCATTTATCCCCACATGTGCCACCACCATGCCATACTGATTTTTATCTGGTTTAAGGGTCTTCTGAGCCCTAGTAACATTGGCATTCTTGACCCCTGAGAGACTGCTCATTGTCACCCTGCTTTTGTCCAGCCTCCTAAGTGGAGAATTAATGTGTCTAACTATGGAGTCACCAATCACTAGCACATTTCTATTTATGTTTGAAGATTGTTTTGGTGTACTGGGTCTAAGGTGTGCTGTTTTCTGATGACTTATAGCTCTGTTATCTCTAATTGCTGTTGTAGTTCTTTCATTACACTGGGCCTTGCACCTACAAGTCTATTGTGGCTTGGACAATGATTTACGTGACTAGCATATGATAATTTAGTATGGTAATTTAACTGCAAAACATTTACAATTCAGGAGGTACTGTCATTTGTTTTTGTATGACTGCTATTCATATCTTCCAACCTCTTAGCACAATAATTCTGGACTAAGTCAAAAATAATGGAGTGATAAAGGCTGAAAAATAAGGACAATTTTTAAATATAGCTCTTATGAACTTCAAAAGTTGATAGAATAACATGTTTTGTATTAGCGTGCATTTTTGGAAGGGTATGAAGACTTAAATTCAAATGTATGTTACTATTTAATGACTCCAGTCCTCACTAATTTGCCAGAAAATCACAAATCCTGAGAAACAGATGAAAAATATGAGGTAAAAATCTGGACATTGTGTAAAAATCTGGAAAAGTGAGAGGTATACTACTATTCTTTGATTTTTCAATTTAAGGGCTCACTCTGATTTTAAAACTAACAATAACTCTATCCTACTTAAATTCCATCCTTAAATTTAACTGCAAACCAAAGCTTGACTCTAAACCTATAGTCACTGATGTGTGCAGATAATACAAAAAAGCATTCAACCAACTGGCCTTTAATTTAATGTGATGTTACATCAAACATATTAAGCAAAAAAGCTTGATGAAATGGCCTTCAGAAATACCATGCTTGATCAAGTGTCTGGTTACCCACGTTTAGCTATGCGCTTTTACTAAATGAATGGTGCTAAGTATTTTCAGTCATCACCATTGATTAAGTAAGCAATAACCAATGACGTGGTGTGGTATATTGAAGATTTACCCACGGTTGGTGTGGTTTAATCATGACGGCGAAGCCTGAGTGATTAAATAATGCCAAATGTGGTTAAATTTCAATATACCACAACCACGGAATCAGTTATTGCTATTATACAGTGACATTATTTAAGAAAAAAATACTTACTTTTCTTAAATAATGTCTTTGTATAACAGTGCCATACTGTTTTTCCGTGGCTGGTGGTATCCTGCTGCCTTGTTTTGATGTATTGCGCATGCGTATGGGACTTGTACCCGGTACATCAATGCTTTGAAAAGGAAGCAATGGAGAAAAGAAAGTCTCCATTGTTCCATATTTGCTTTCTTTTTCTTTTTTCTTTTTTTTAATTAAAAAAAAAGTTTTGGTTACATTAGAGGTAGGAGAGAGAGACAGAATGGAGGAAATGCAAAGAAAATCAGGTAAGTGTTTTTAGTTTTAAATAACGTACCTGATTTTCTTTGTATTTTCTCCATGCTGCCTCTCTGGTATGTCTGGAGCCCAGACTACAGATTTTTTTTTTTGTAAAAAAAAAAAAAAAAAAAAAAAAAAAAAAGTTATGGAATATACAAACGGAAAGACGTCCGGGTGACTGGTCCTTTTTCCGTTGATATATTCTGGGATTTACAATGGGTATGCTGGTTAGGCTGGCCAATCAGTGTGCTCATTTTCGAATATTAATGGCCAGCCATTGTATAATTATGCAGTGCCAATGACTGGAATTACTTTCATAGCAGAACATCTTAATAATCTTGTCAGCAACAAGAGTCTGAAGATATCAGAGAAGTCACTGATTGCACAAACGGGCCTCTGTTCAATGATGACACTTATTGCAAAACATTTAAAAAGACTAAGGGATGTATCGGAAACACAAGTATCACTTAGTCTGCCTTAAAGCAAATTACTTTTTTTCCTGCTGAAATGCATGTCATCACACACACACCAACACACTTGCACAGTGACACTAACGCACACACACACGCACACACACACACACACACACACACACACACACACACACACACACACACACACACACACACACACACACACACACACACACACACACACACACACACACACACACACCCACACACACACACCCACACACACACACACACACACACACACACACACACACACACACACACACACACACACACACACACACACACACACAAACACACAGGCAGAAGATCCATGCAAAATGTCAGTAAGCTGTGTTCATTTAAGTGGGACTCACTGAATTTTGCTTTGATGTTAGTATTCCCTGTGCCTCAAACTTTTTTATATAAAAGATAACCGAAATTTATTCTAACCATCATCTTTTTCTCTTGTTCTTATTTCCATACTGCATACATCTACAGAACAACAGTGCTGTCTAGAATTTTTCATTTTTTAACCCTGAACTAGTATGAAACATAGACAGTGACACAGTGGGTAACATTGTCACCTCACAAGGAGAAAATCTGCAGTTTGAGTCTTGACTTGGGTGTCTTCTATGCATAATCTGCCAGTTGTCCTGTGTTCAAATGGGTGTTTTTTTCCTTCCACATCCTAAAGACATGTGACTCTAAATTTGCCATAGGTGTGTGATATAGAAAAAGGCCTGGCAGTCTACTTCCATTCCCTACTTGCCTAGTAAACCCAGACTGGCAATGGCTGTTCATAGGACAACTTCAGAAAGTGAATGCAACTCAACAGCAATCAATGGATTATGCAACACATTCACTTTCCATAAACAGTTGTCAACTGAACAATGTGTATTATTAAACAAAATGATTTTAAAGTGCAGACTTCCTTCATAACTTATTAATGAAGCTTAGGTATTACCCTTATCTAGCTTTCATGTAAACTACCATGTTTGTATTCCTCCCCTTTCCCCACCCACGTTTAAATCTTTTGTCTATCAACAAGCAGCGCATTTAGCCAAAACATGAGAAGGGAGTTTATGTTTACTTTGCTTTTATGAATAATCTTTCAGGGTCCTGTTATTTAAATACTAAATAATTAAGTTATCACAACTTGGTTTGGCAGTTATGAACATTCTTTCATGGCCCTGTTATTCCACTATTACTTAATTAAATGACTAAGATCATACTTACCAAGTCTCTGTCATCTTTTGTTTTTCTTCTGTACTTTTTTGTCCATTTTCCCAGTTGTTACATAGTTGCACTAGATTTGCAAAAGGAAATGCTACAGACTTTTATTGTGTGTGTCTTTTACAAGACACATTCTTCAGTTACAGCTTTCAGAAAGGTTTCTTTGACAAAGAATTCTCTTTCTCTTGGGTCTAGCAAAGTCTGATTATATGTAATACTATGGTAGTGTCTGATGTTTAGGCTGATAGATTGTAAAAAAAAGAACTCATTGTCTCATGGGAAAGTCAGAAGTGGATTTGTGAATCTTTTGTATTCTTTTAGTCTACTTTTTGTTTAGCCCATATTGTGTTACAGACAGGATTATGGAATTTCAAGACAGTGAGAGCAACTATTTGTTCCTATGATCATGAGCCAAGACAATACATCTCTGTTGACAGTTGTTCTTTTTTCTTTTTTTTTGTTATACTTTCTATTTTATTAGCTGGCCACTGATCCCTTAACTCATGCCCCTATATTGATTTGCAATGGGCTGGCCATGACTGGATGGATTATTTCTTTGCTGCACACCTTTTTTCTCACTGTAGTACATAATGGCACACAATTCAATGTGTGTATATACTTGTACCTGTAAATTTATGGCACTGGCCACACTCCAGTTAGATGTTAGAGCATGGCTATGCTTAAGCTGTCTGAGCGGATTCAATGTACACCAACATAACTAGTATTACATATACTGTTTTCAGCAATAATGGCTGCAAGGGTAGGTGTTACAAGGAAATAATGGACCACCTAGCAGTGTTTTAAGAGGTAATGCTGCAGGCAGGTGGTACCCTAAACTCATGAAATGTCCCTTATATTACTGTGCTTGGATAATGGGCAACTCTCTAGTTGTTTTATATATATATATATATATATATATATACATATATATATATATATATATATATATATATATATATACATATATATATATATATATATATATATATATATATATAGGTATGTGTGTGTGTGTCTGTCTGTGTGTGTGTATGTGTCTGTGTGTGTATAGTATATATATCTATTTATATATAAGTAGAGTTGCTGCTACTGAGATTTGTCTGCATACATCAACTGGACATAAGCTGATTTAAGTATATTTCCTTCATTTTATTGTGGTTGTTATAACTTGGGGACTGATTTCTCAGATCTAGCTCTGTTGAAACTGTCTTGTGTGTGTGTCTGAAGCTCTGCACTAGTTGTTAAACTGCTCTGAAATTCCTTTAAGTGTTAATTAGCTTGGGGGGTTTTCTGATAACTTTAAAACCTGTGTTGGTTACATCTCTGGTAATCATTTTAAGTAGAGTTGCTGCTACTGAGATTTGTCTGCATACATCAACTGGACATAAGCTGATTTAAGTATATTTCCTTCATTTTATTGTGGTTGTTATAACTTGGGGACTGATTTCTCAGATCTAGCTCTGTTGAAACTGTCTTCCCCACCCCCTCACTCTGTTCTTGGATGTAGTTTAAATTTGGTGGCATTTGCAGTGCCCCCACTGTAGATTTGATCTAGGACACTCCCCAGTCCCTTCTTTACCGCATTCTCTCTAATAAACCCTTTCTGCACTTGCTTTTAGTCCTTTTAATTTAATTACATTTTTCATCATACTGTGTGTGGACTAATATTGCTACATACTCAAGTGTGCCAGCTTGCACTGCATGTGAATTGTTTTATAGCATTTACTGTCTGTTTTTCCTTGTCGCTGTAAAAAAAAAAAAAAAAATTCTCTTGTTTTCCTGCCTTACTGAACTAGAGTAGTCCAGTTTCAGAGTTGCCGATCCCTGGGCTTTGTTTTTAGTTCCTGTTACTGATCCATTGCCTTATTAGGGAGGAGGAAGTTTCTTTGCTTACCAGTGGGAGTGGGAAGCACTGAGCAGCCTTTCTGTCCGATTTGGTGAAGCATCAGCCGGAAACTAGTAGTCCATTGGTCGTTTTGGGCCAATTCCTAGCTCCTTTCAGCCCCCTGCTATAAAACACGCTAAACACGCGTTTTTCAGCTTGTACCAACTCAGCACAGATCCTCGTGGTGGCCTGCAGAGTGATCCAAGCAGCAGAGAGCTAAAGAGTGACTTTCTACCAGATATAAGTATTTTTGTGGCTTTCCCACTGTTATTAAGCTAGCGACTGCATTTCGCCTGTTTTACTGCTACTTTAAGTGATTTCTGCATTTTACACTGTTTATTGCACTTTAAGTTACTAATTGTTGCAAATTGTTTCTGTAGGCTACACACTAAAGTCGCTAGCGATTTACAGCATTTATAGCATTTACTGTCTGTTTTTTCCTTGTCTCTGTAATAAAACAAAAAATCTCTTGTTTTCCGCCTTACTGAACTAGAGTAGTCCAGTTTCAGAGTTGCTGATCCCTGGGCTTTGTTTTTAGTTCCTGTTACTGATCCATTGCCTTATTAGGGAGGAGGAAGTTTCTTTGCTTACCAGTGGGAGTGGGAAGCACTGAGCAGCCTTTCTGTCGATTTGGTGAAGTTTCAGCGGAACTAGTAGTCCATTGGTCGTTTGGGCCAATTCTAGCTCCTTTCAGCCCCTGCTATAAAACACGCTAAACACGCGTTTTCCAGCTTGTACCAACTCAGCACAGATCCTCGTGGTGGCCTGCAGAGTGATCCAAGCAGCAGAGAGCTAAAAGAGTGACTTTCTACCAGATATAAGTATTTTTGTGGCTTTCCCACTGTTATTAAGCTAGCGACTGCATTTCGCCTGTTTTACTGCTACTTTAAGTGATTTCTGCATTTTACACTTTTTATTGCACTTTAAGTTACTAATTGTTGCAAATTGTTTCTGTAGGCTACACACTAAAGTCGCTAGCGATTTACAGCATTTATAGCATTTACTGTCTGTTTTTTCCTTGTCTCTGTAATAAAACAAAAATCTCTTGTTTTCCCGCCTTACTGAACTAGAGTAGTCCAGTTTCAGAGTTGCTGATCCTGGGCTTTGTTTTTAGTTCCTGTTACTGATCCATTGCCTTATTAGGGAGGAGGGAAGTTTCTTTGCTTACCAGTGGGAGTGGGAAGCACTGAGCAGCCTTTCTGTCCGATTTGGTGAAGTTTCAGCCAGAAACTAGTAGTCCATTGGTCGTTTGGGCCAATTCTAGCTCCTTTCAGCCCCTGCTATAAAACACGCGTTTTTCCAGCTTGTACCAACTCAGCACAGATCCTCGTGGTGGCCTGCAGAGTGATCCAGCAGAGAGCTAAAGAGTGACTTTCTACCAGATATAAGTATTTTTGTGGCTTTCCCACTGTTATTTAAGCTAAGCGACTGCATTTAGCCTGTTTACTGCTACTTTAAGTGATTTCTGCATTTTACACTGTTTATTGCACTTTAAGTTACTAATTGTTGCAAATTGTTTCTGTAGGCTACACTAAAAGTCGCTAGCCGATTTACAGCATTTATAGCATTTACTGTCTGTTTTTCCTTGTCTCTGTAATAAAACAAAAAAAATCTCTTGTTTTCCTGCCTTACTGAACTAGAGTAGTCCAGTTTCAGAGTTGCTGATCCCTGGGCTTTGTTTTTAGTTCCTGTTACTGATTCATTGCCTTATTAGGGAGGAGGGAAGTTTCTTTGCTTACCAGTGGGAGTGGGAAGCACTGAGCAGCCTTTCTGTCCGATTTGGTGAAGTTTCAGCCAGAAACTAGTAGTCCATTGGTTGTTTTGGGCCAATTCTAGCTCCTTTCAGCCCCTGCTATAAAACACGCTAAACCGCGTTTTCCAGCTTGTACCAACTCAGCACAGATCCTCGTGGTGGCCTGCAGAGTGATCCAAGCAGCAGAGAGCTAAAGAGTGACTTTCTACCAGATATAAGTATTTTTGTGGCTTTCCCACTGTTATTTAAGCTAGCAACTGCATTTTCCTGTTTTATTGCTACTTTAAGTGATTTCTGCATTTTACACTGTTTATTGCACTTTAAGTTACTAATTGTTGCAAATTGTTTCTGTAGGCTACACACTAAAGTCGCTAGCCGATTTACAGCAATTACTGTCTGTTTTTTCCTTGTCTCTGTAATAAAACAAAAAATCTCTTGTTTTCCGCCTTACTGAACTAGAGTAGTCCAGTTTCAGAGTTGCTGATCCTTGGGCTTTGTTTTTAGTTCCTGTTACTGATCCATTGCCTTATTAGGAAGGAGGAAGTTTCTTTGCTTACCAGTGGGAGTGGGAAGCACTGAGCGCCTTTTGTCTGATTTGGTGAAGTTTCAGCCAGAAACTAGTAGTCCATTGGTTTTGGGCCAATTCCTAGCTCCCTCAGCCCCCTGCTATAAAACACGCTAAGCTAGCGGCATGATTTAGCATGAGTCCACTGTTGCACACAAGAGCAGCGGGTTAAACAAGGTTAAACTATTTGGGCCATCTAAATTCCACTCTTCCAATTTTCCCTTAAAACTACCTTCCTCGAGCTGTACTGCTGATCTAACCAGCATATCCTATAACTGAAAAGTTCATCTCTACTTGATTCCCAAGTAGACTATTCTCTATCTGTAAAGCCTAGCACTTACTCCTACAGTACTTGCACCTTGATAAAGCACTCTTATTATAGATAGTACCCCACCAGCCTAAACCCACTTCCCGAGTCCTTTGAAAGTCTCTTTATCTACTACTTCTAGTATGTCGAGGGATCAGTTGCTAGTGTCCTCTCCAGCTCAACTGGTGAACCTGGGAATATTGAGGCAATGTTACAACTGCCTCATGTAGACAGACAATCCTCTCCTTCTCCCACAAAACACAAATACATGCGAGAGATGCAACTATACGGCCAAACTGGAGGCTGAGCTCTCTCAACATAGGACTGGCAAGACCAGACAGGAGGAGAAGGTAACCACACACAATACATACCCAGTCACACATGGTACCATCACAACTTCAAATCATACACATACTCACACAAAGACATACTCGGAGGCTCTGATCAAAAATTTACCAAAACAGCAGAGGCCACCAAAGCAGACACCCAAACAACTACCACCTCACGACCCAACACATGCAACACATAGACCACACAGTCAGAGTGTCAAACAGTCACAGCCCTTAAGGCCAAACAAAATGCCAGACACACTTGTCATTGGTGATTCCAGAGTCAGACACACTGGCGTCCGCTCACCAGACTGAGTAAAGAGAAGGTCACAGTAAGCTGCCTGTCAGGCGCTAGAATCCACCACATAACGCAAGCACTCAGGTCTCTCAACAGCAGGTACAAGTGACTCAGTCATTGTCACGCTGGTGTCAGCGACCTGAGGCGTACCTCCTTGGACTACATGAAAAGGGACATCGAGGAGCTCTCTGATTATGTAGCCCAGGCAGGTATGACCCTGACCTTGAGCAGTATCCTACCTTCACCTAGAATGATGCCACAATACACTGATAAGATGATCAGCTTTAATAATTGGCTTAAATTCTGGTGTCATTCAAAGGGATCCAATGTCTGTCTGCCTGGGATGACATGCTGGACAAGCCACGCTGCTTAAGGGACGGCTTGCACCTGTCACCCTGGGCTTCCGGATATTGGCAAAGGCTCTGCCACCCCCATAGTGCCTTTTTAGGCAAGGCTCAAATTCTAAACCTACCACCCTAGAACACCAAAAGGAAAAAACTAAGGGTAATGCTGCTCAATGCCAGAAGTCTCAATCTCAAGATGCGCACTCGAGGCCCTTCTCAATATGGAGAACATCGATGTCTGTGCTGTGACAGAAACCTGGTTCAAGGCTCCTGAGAGCACCCCAGCACTAACAGGTTTCACCTCATATCATGCGTTCGGCCCCAAAATCCGGACAACACCAAGAAAGGAGGGGGTGTCCATATTCATAAAGGACACCCACACCTCAAGGTTGGTAACAGCATGATGCATCGGAGACCATCCAGGTGCAATTAACCATAGGCAAGACTGCTCTGCAATTTGTAGCATGTTACAGGCCACCCTCTCAAACTCAGGAACCTCACATGGCCTTCCTGAAAACATTGGAGGGATAAATGTATCTCAAACACCATCATACTAGGTGACTTTAACTACCCTAATATAGACTGGGAACACTACTCAAGCCCGAACACTCTAACCCAAAGATTCCTGGAGTTCATAAACTCAAATGCCATGGAACAACTAGTCACCATCCCCACAAGAGGAGAAAACATACTTGATCTCATCATCACGAACATGGGATCAAAATGTTCAACACCGAAGTATACCCCTCACTGGTGAGATCAGATCATAAATTAATCGCTGGAGGTCCTCATCCCCCCCACCTGAAACAAAAAGACCACAGTGAAAAACTTCTCAAAGCCGATTTCACACTTCTAAAAACTAGTGTGGTCTCCTTTAAGGCCCCTGAGCCAGTGGTAAACATTACTCAAACCGCTGAATCACTTACAAATGCCTTCTACCAGCACCTACAGGACTGCATGGATCAGGCAATCCCAAACAAAACTAAGACTCTCTGTACCAAAGGCAAGTCCAGTCTGGTGGACCCCAGCCATAAACAAGCTCTACAACAAAAGGAGGAAGCTACTACAAGATAGCAAAAATCCTTGAAAGGTAAGACACCTTTGATCATTATAAGTAAAAACTAGAGCTCTCATAAAATCATCCAAGGCAAATTTTGAGAGAAAAATCGCCAAGGACTCTAAAGAGAATCATAAGGCCTTCTTTAGCTATGTTAGAAACCTAGGAGGAAACTCCCAGATATGCTCAGAATTAGTTCAAAATGATGTGAAAATTACTGAACCTACACATTGCCAACATACTGGCTGACAGGTTCAGTGCAAACTTCTCCCCTCCCCAAAGGAGAGATATCTATTCCAGAGGATTGTAGCCCCAAACATCTCCAACGCCCAGGTGAGAACTGCCCTCACTAAGGCAAAAACACAGCATCCATGGGACGGATCGTGTCCCCGGCTGTATGCTTCATGAACTCAATGAGGAATTAAACCCACAGTTAGGGCAGCTGTTTAATCTTAGCGTCACCTCAGGATACGTGCAAGGAGTGGCGCCGGCGACTGTGGTCCCACTTCATAAGGGCGGTGCCTCCACAGACCCTGGAAATTACCCATTAGCTTGACAAGCCTTATCTGCAAAGCCATGGAGAGGATCATAATGGAACTCATAAATAAAGACATAGGGAACTTGCAGACTTTGGATCCAACTCAGTTTGGCTTTGTCAAAGGCAGATCCTGCCTCTTAAACTTGGTTGACTTTTGAGACAGTCACCAAGGCCATTGATGAGGGAAAGGCAGTCCATACAGCCTACCTCGACCTGGCAAAGGCCTTGACACAATACCCCACTCAGGTATCATCGAAAAACTCATCAGCTTGAATGTAAACCCATACATCACAAGATGGGTTGCAAACTGGCTAAGTGACAGAACCCACAGGGTCAGAGTTGCTGGAGCCATGTCAGACTCAAAGCCTGTCACAAGTGGTGTCCCACAGGGCTCAGTCCTGGGTCCACTCTTGTTCGGCATCTACTTTTCTGAAGTACAAGCAAACACAGGAGGGTTATGGCTGACAAAGTTTGCAGATGACTGCAAACTGGGCCATAGTCGAAACATCTGACACAGATATCCTCCAGAAGGGCCTCACAGAAATGGATAACTGGTGCCAGAGCCATGGCCTGAAGTTAAGCCAAAAATGCATAGTCATACCCTTTGGGAAAAACAAGGCTACCCCTAGCTACCATATAGGTGGCAATCCACTGAGCACAGAAAAGTCATCAGAGATCTGGGGACCCAGGTTGACAGTAGCCTTCGTTTGACACTCATGTTGCTAAAGTAGTTAGGAAAACCTTCTATATCACCCACCTGATCATGAAGGGATTCACATCTAGATCAAGGGAGGTCATCGTCCCCTGTACTCATCACTTATTAGACCTATGATTGAGTACAATGCCCGTTCGAATGTATCTGACCAGACACCTGCTGCAGCTTGAAAGGCCCCAAAAGTTCCTCACCAAAAGGATAAAGGGTCTCAAAATATGTCTTATGCTGCCCGACTGAAAGAACTCCAGCTCTATTCAGTCTCATACCGCTTGCTCAGAGGTGACCTGTGCCTGACATATAAGGCCATGTCAAACCCAGATTTGATGAATATGCTTCACCTCAAAAATCTAGATCCCTCAGAACCACAAGGCGGGAGACTTAAACCTTGACACGGTTATAAATAGAGCGTGCTGGAGGGACAGATTCATCACCCAGAGACTCCCTATGCTGTGGAACAAAATCCCGGTACATGTGAGGCAGAGCACCTCTCTGGTCTTGTTCAAGAGGAATCTTGACCAATGGATGGGAGATTGCAGATATACCCCAGGGATTACTTCAGCGTCACTGCTTGACAGAGGCACAGCAAAATGATAGGCATAGTTTTTATTCAAACTAAAGGGGTGGCGAAAGCCACATAACTATGGGCTAGGCTTATAAATGCCCTTGGGCAGATAGCCTAGTATGAACCTATGAACCTATGAACCTATATATACACACACACACACACACACACAGACATATATATATATATATATATATATATATATATATATATATATATATATTCATTTACATTATGTAGATTCACATTACTTTGGTATAAACCGTAACCATAGAGGTTAGACTCATCATTCAAGGATTTATGAGAGTTACTTGCATCTTCACTGACATCTTGGCTATGAGGACATTCAAGATGACCCTAAGCTCAACCACTTGATCAAAGGGATGAGTGATTCATATAACTGTGAGGTTCATGATTCCAGTCACAGCTGGCATTTGGTAAGATTAACAGCCACTCCAGGATGCATATTTTGCATCCTAACTCCTTTCATATAGGGAATGGTGAATTCCACAGGTGGTTTTCCCATGCCCCTTCCCAGGGGCATGCCTTTCCTCTCCTACCAGCTCTGTAAATCACTGGAGCTGCTAATCAATCCCAGATAGTCTGGGTTACCATTTTGGTTTTAGACCTTCTGTACCAACACAGCTGCCTTAACCTTTAAACTTGTTTCTTGAAAACTGCTTTTTTATTGCTGTGGGTTTAGATATATTCAAAGTTTGTCTATGTGAGGAAGTATGAGCTTTGAATCTCTCGACATACAGTACTTTTGTCTCCCTGAGTGCTGCATTTCACGGTGTGCTGCTCCTGCCTCACTGCTGTGTTTCATTCAGCCTTTCACAGTTCTGGTTGCATTAATTGCTATGTATCTCCTCTGAAGTAAAAGCTGCTATGTTTCATTAAATGGCACTATACTTCCACCTAGTAAAACAGATGCCATCACCTACTGTTGCACTCTGGATTATCACTTTCTCCCCAGCTCCTTATCCAGAACAGCAAGGTCAGCTCTTGGGAATTAAAAGTGAAAGTAAATTGCAATATTAGTAACTGATACAATGTAGCAGAAATAAATTGCAATGTTAGTAACTGATACAATGTAGCAGATTCATTCCACTCTGATACATTTTCACTGCTGCTAATCTATTGCACGTATTGAATTGATAATTGAAAATAAGTTACAAGACTGGTCCACATCCATTCCCAGGTTTCACAATTAAAGTTAAGAAATAAAATATCTGATGTCAAAAAAGATGTCTAATTGGATTGTTCTCTAATCCAAGACTTTGTAATGTATTTTAGAAAACTGTCAAGTCTACATTATCCTTTACACAACAATGAAGAAAATAAACAAGCCATGAACTGTTCTCTCAAAAGACTGCCTGTTTTATAGGTCTGTATAATGTAACCCAAACAATGTTATAATTTTGCCTCAGCCAAAGCCCGATGCACACACTCAAATTATTTGGTAGCCTTTCTGTTTTTTCTTACTGGTATTGCCAAGGTGTACTTGCATACATGCTCCATTTCACAATCTTTGTGTGCTGTATAATAGAATTTCAAGCTAGCAGGAGTTATTTTACAGGATCATTCACTTCCACAACATGGGCGCAACAAAGTTTTGTCATGAAAAATATGAAACAAGACAGAATGAATGGGCACAACACAAGATGCAACATTTATGGATAACATGAAGTTAATAGGCTGGAAGAAACGAAACTGATGACCAGGTGAACACTACTGGGTTTTATAACAGTAACATATTGTCACTTTTGGCCTGTCTGTGGTATCTTGATATCAGTTGGCATTGCTATGACAGTGTGAAACCTGAATGTCAGCACTACACATGGAATTTAAAAAATGGCTATGTTATTTTTCCCTTTTTGTGGCTTACAGATTTCATTACATATGCAGGGTCTGTTGTTTTTACAGTGTACCCTTCCTAAAGTTTAATTCCCTCCTTTAGAACTCTGAGTAACTACTGATGTTCCGTTTTTTGTCACTGCTGCAGTAGCCTTAGCTATATGGGTTATATCCTGCCTAGGATATAACAGCCGCCTAGCTTCCAAAGCTTAAGGGCACCCTGCATGTATCCAGGTAACTGAAAGTTCAAGCAGAGCTGGAGAAAATTAGAAGTCTGGGTGCCAACCCCTTAGAGCTTTCCTGCCAAGCTGAGGAGCTTTCTTCTTACAGCTTTTGGGGAGTAATGGTCGTCTAGTATTTATCTATTCCTGGGCAGGTAAGTTCTTTGGGGAAACAAGCTTCCACAATTAATTTTACAACTAAATTATTTTACTTTTTAAACTAGATCTATTTGTTTTTGTTAGGAATTTACTATTTTGGACTGTCAAGTGATTTTTATGTCAGTTTAAAAACTGTGGATCTTTAATTGCTTTTAGTGAAAACTTTGGTTTTGCTAATGCTTACTCTAATTTTTATTGATAAAAGTTTTATACATTGTTTTTAGGAGATGGGGTTGTGTATTTCATGCTTGGCATGGCATTTTAAGGTTATGTTTTACCACAGACCAATTTATCAGTCCCACATTTCTTCCTTCCTTCCTCTGGCAACAAAAAGAAGAACATTACCAGACAGTCATTGTCTCTTCAGCAGGCTACTACATTGCCCCAACCACAGATGGGTAACCCTACAGTGGCCATTTCTGGTTCCTCAAACCATTCATCTTCTTCCTTGGTTTCCTCTGGTTTAGTTCCTTCAGCCACTATGGACCAGGAGTTCGACACATATGCAGTGGCTGTTGGAATGCCCTTGCCAGGCATGGGAGAACCACTGCTATTTATCTTGGAGCAAGTTGTGGGGAATGCTTCTTGTCTAGCTGAATTGGAATACCTGTTTTCTGGTGTGATGCCCCTGATGTGTCAGGCTGCTTCTATGAGATTACTGTTAAAAAGAAGCAGAACGTTCAACATTTATCTTCTCCTCTCTCTGCCACTTTAGACAGGAACGATTTATTGGGCTTAGCTTAAGGCTTTGTTCAGGCTCTTAATCCTTTTCATTCTGTATTTGCTGAAGATTACCAGTATGATGAACAGGGAATTGTTTGTCACTAAACAACTTCTGTTTTTTTCTCCTGAGGAAACTGATTCTGATTTTGCGGAGAGTAGTTCTTCTGCTTGTCCCTTGGAATAATTTTCTTTTTCTGACACCATATCTAGGATGAACCAATTGCTTCAGTGGCAGCTGTGAAGAAAATGAAAACACTGTCATCTGTGTTAGCATGTCTGGCCAGAGATTTGTGCATATTCTCAGATATTAACTTGTATTGTATGCCAACGTGCCTAATTGTGAAAATGTAAATACATTTTTTAAATGTTAGGTATTTCCCTATTTATACAGAATGTTTAAAGAATCTGACAGTGTTTTGATACATTTCTAATTGTGCGTGGTTGAGAGGGAAATTCTAAAGTACTGTGGAAAATCAGCTGAACAGTAGATTATGTCATTTGAATGTTCATGTTTGCTGGGTGAATATGAACAGCTGATTGACAGGAAAAATAACTTTTTCAAACAGTTGACTGTTATTTCTTAAAACAAGACAGTTGAGACTGTTAAACTCTGCAGTTTGTCAAGTACTTGGCAGTTTGTGAAGTGCTGAGCAGTTTGTGAAAATATGCAGTCAGTTACAGTGCTGTTCAGTGATACCCAAAGAAATGAGAACTCATAAAAAAAATATAATCCTGCCTTTGTCTTGCTGTTATGTGTTAGATTAGGTTAGGGACAGTATTCATAGGTTCATAGGTGGATACTGGGCTATCTGCCCAAAGGCATATATTAGCCCAGCCACGTTATGCGGTATTCACTGCCCCTTTGGTTAGTTCCCTAGGCCCCTAATCTAGCAACTATTCTCTACTTAGATTAGGAAAGCTTAGTTATTAAGATAAGAGTTTTTCTAAAATGATGGACTTCTATCTTACAGTTTAATTTTATATTTCTGGTGATTGAATTCTGGTGTTTATTGAAAGTTATTAATTTTCACTTTACTTATTATTAAATGTTTTTCATTGTTTTACATTGTGGCTGGAAATCAGTGTGTTCTTTATAGATTAAAGAGTGCTTATACCTGTTTCATACTCCCCAGGTCACCTTGAATCCCTGGCTTCTTCTGGTCTTAGCTATCATTTATTTTGGTATTTAATGTTTAATAATTGATCACACTTTGAAGGGCATGAATACGCTCTGATTGGTGGTAGCATTACCATATTATTTTGGGGGAGAAACACAGCTGGAAATATGTGCCAGGCTTTCCCAGAAGTGTTTGGATGTATGAGATTTAAATTTACTTTGAGTGTGAGTGTATCAGAGGTCTTAAACTGTGACACATTACTCTGAAGTGTGTAATAAGGAGTTACATTAGGGGTGGACAGAGGTATATAGTCCAGTCCCAGGAAAATAGAGTGTGTTCCTCTTGTGCTCTTAAGTGAAAATTGTGAAATATGACTCTTGTTTAAGTGACAGTCTCACATTGGAGTCAGTAGTGAGGATTGAACCTCCTTAGTTACTGACCCAGGATAGTAAGGGACATCACATTTAATTGTTGGCAGTCCGGTGGGGCATTGGATGTACGTCACAGGAACTTAATACCTTTCTAGTTTTTTTGAAAAAAATATGATTTATTACAGCTAGAATTTCTTCAGTCTACTCTTGTTTTCTTGTTCTTCCAGCCTTTGGGGATTTTTTTATTACAGTCTGCAACATGTGTGATAGCTGGTCTGCAGCCTTTAAGAAGGTAAATAGAATGTACAAAGCTCTTCAATCTTATAAATTCATATTTTCTAATCACAGATCTGCCCTGTAATTATTTTCTTGGCTAATCCTTCTGCAGTTAAATATTTTATAAGTGCTAATCCCTCCTATCTGATAAGGATGGAAAAGCTTTTGATAGATTTGGAAAAGAGCATATTTCTCTCCCACAATTATTTTTAGGATTTTTAATTGTCAAGTTCATGTTAACATTTTTGCTTACTTCTTTTGAAAATATAGGGAGTACTCTTGCCACTTTTCTATCTTTTGAGGGTAAGCCTTCTCTAAAAGTTTATTATGGTTTCTATTTCTCAAGTAGCCAAACATTCTTTGAAGAGTTCTTATGTCTCAACTACTGCCTGTTACAGAGCAATAGCTACTGGATCTAGTATGAGAAGATAATTTCAGACAAGGTGATGATGAGTGATCCAGTAGGTGTACAGATAGAAGCGAGAGTCACTCTTTTTCATGAGATTCCTTCTCATCCACCAGATCAAACTACTTTTTTCCATGCTGTCATTCAGCAAATTCTAACTCAGGGAGTAATAAAACCAGTTCATTTTTCTCTGAGAGGGAAATGTTTTTATTCAAGAATATTTATGTACCAAATAAAGTAGCCTAACAGAGACCTGTCCCAGATATTTCCTTTCTCAATCAGTTTGTGAAAGTTCCAAAGTTCAAAATGCTATTCCTTCACAGTCTGTTACCTCATACCAATAGCGTAGCTAGGGTTGGGTGAAAGGGGCAACTGCCTTTTTTTAAACTAAAACCTGAGCACTATAGTGCTCTGTGCAGGGAAGAAATGTAGCAGCAGCTTGTTACATGTCTTGCTACATTTGCAGCAAGCAGTTTGCTACAGTTTAAACAAAATTACTTTTTTTACTCAGTTTAATGTGAACAAAGAGGGTCGGGGATAGGCAGGGCATGGAAAATAGACCTAATTGTCTGGGACAGGAGGGAGGGGGCGTATTGTGCATTTGCTACCTTGTTGGTGTGCCAGTAAAAGAAAAGGCCTTTGTTTGGCTGAGGGAGTGAGGCACTAGTCTGTGGTACTGGCATACAGGGTGTTTGTTTAGCCAGCTGTTGTTCTGACTCATATTCTCCCTTTCAGTTTTTTGATAACTCTAAATTTAAAGCATGCTTATCATCACATTCCTATAGCTTTAGATTTCAAATGTATTTTAAGGTTTTCTTCTTATAGGATTACACTTTCTTTTCTATGCACTACTGTTTGAGTTTTCCAGTGCTCCAAGAGTGATCCCAAAGTGTATAGCACTACTGATAGTCCATTGCAGACTGCAAGGTATTTATTTTTTCCTTATTTAAATGACTTGTTTATCTTTGCAGTGTCTTTTTCAAAGTGTTAGGATCAGGAACCTCTCACTTGGATAAGAGATCTCTTTCACAAATTGGGTTTTCAGGAGAACATTCTATAGTCTAGTTTGTCTCCCAGATACTCTCATTTCAAAGAACATTTCTTCCACAGGAAAAAAATAGATCTATATTTAAGTCTATTCTTGTGACTTTTTCCACTTAGTCCAGCACTTCATCAAGGGAATTTCTCAAGATACTAGCATTCATGACATCTGTGATTGTCATGATTCCTCTATTTGGACTCCACTTGAAAAAGATTCAATGGTACCTAAAGTCTGTATGGTCTGAACATCAACACCCCCTGGTATTTCAAACTCCAGTTTTGGGAATGATAAAAATGGAACTGTTTGGTGGAGAGACCAGTTTTATCCGAATCAAGATCTCCCATTCTCCCTTCCAACTCTAATATATTCAGTACCAGCAGATGCTGATGAAGCTGTGTCTTTGAGGGTAAAAGTGTATGGTCATCAGAACAAAAAGGACAAACCAAAATGCATAAATGGAAGAAATGCTGACAGTTATAAATGCACCCAACTCTCTCAATAATCTGTAGTCCCCCAGGACATCTACAAGTGACTATACACAACACCACAGTGATGTGGCATATGAACAAACAGGTGGGCTCCAGAAGTTAACATCTTTGCAGATTATTCATAGTAACCACCAATATAGCAATTCAGTAGAATCTCACTGTACCGGGATCTTATAATCAGTCAGAACAAAACATTCAGCAGACAACTGTGCAGTACACTGACAGACCTTCATAAATGGAAATTGAATTAGGGGGGTCTTCCTGGATTTGAGCCAGCTGTTATGAAGACATCAGGTATATCTCTTCACCTTCATTCACAAAAAACAACTGGCAATATTCTGCTCCAGGACTCCTTACAAGCAAACCAGGAAAACAGATACAGTCTCTTTTCCTTGGACAGTCATGTTCCTGTATGCCTTTTCAGCATTCCACTGATACCCAGGAAGTTCTAAAGATTAAAGACGATCCAGAAATCATTGTGGTGACTCATTCTGGTGCAAGCAACAGTAGTTGTTCCTTCATTTAGAATTGGGCAAAGGCAATTAAAACAAACTTCCTCACAGAGTGGATCCACTCACAAAAGACAGGGGTTGTTTGATACACCTCAACTTGAAACAGCTTCGGCTAACTACCTGAATGATACAGTGTTAATACCTTTTAGGTATTTTTTTTCTGAGGACAGGCAGCAGGTATTAAAGGTGGTAATAAACCTGCTGCTAGGAAATCATACACTAATAAATACAAAAGATGTTTCAGTTGATGCCATACTAAGAACCATGACCCTTTTAAGGTTAGTACCTCACTGGTTCTACAATATTTGTGTAAGATATTATTTTTCAGCCTTTCTTACTCCTCAGTAAATGTTCTTTTATTGTCCATGTCAGCATGTCTGCCCATGGATACCTCTCTTTCAATGCATCTCATGTCAAGATGCTTTAGAATAGGGTTTTGCATACCAGTCTACCTAGAAAACAGGTAGCTCCTCCTTGGGATCTTAATTTTGCTTTGGTACATTTGAACCTGCTTATCAGGCAGATCTGAGGTTCTTAACATGAAAAATAGTGTTACTGATTGCTCTGACTTTTGCAAGAAGAGCATCTTGAGATACAAGCTCTAATGGTGGGTCTACCTTATCTCATTTTCCACAGAGATAGGGCTTCTTTGAGAACTAATCCTTTATTTATGCCTAATGTGGTATCCAAGTTTACATTGAGTCAAGCTGTCCATCTCCCTGTCTTCTTTCCAGAATCTTAAAATGAAGGTGAACTGATTATTTATACTCTGGATGTCCACGGATAACTCATGATATATCGACAGAACAAAAACCTTCAAAAGTTCTGATCAGTTATTCATTTCTTATGAAGATAGGGAAAAAAGGATTACCAGTGCCAAAGCAGACAGTTTCCAAATGGTTGTCCCATGCTATTTTCTTTTGTAAGCCCTACCGAACAAGTTAATTCCAGGCAAGTTCTTGGCTTCTTCAGTGTTTGTTTGGAAAGGGGTGGACTCTAGAAATATCCCAGAGGCAGCATATTGGTCCTCTGTCCATATTTTTACAAAGCCCTACAAACTAGCCTCCTTTTCCAGATCTAGAACATGCTCTGTTAGTACCATTGTTCAGACTTTACAAGCAGTCTGTCTGTTAGATCCTAAGCAGTATATGACCCATTTTGCTAGGGCAACTGCAGCAGTGATCTATTTGAATATCAACTGCTATGGTAAGTTTACTTATACATCTGTACTTTATCATTTTTATAACCCCATTTTCTAAAGGGTTATACAGCACAGTATCAAGGCTAAAATAGCACTATATGGGGCAAACGCGTTCTACTTTGTATCTATTTATCATTCTCTTGATGAGGCAATTTCATAGGGCTCATCAATGCTATGGTATCTCATTCTTCAGTGAGGGAGACTTAGAACCTCAGTGATGTTAATTTAGTTACTAAAAGGGCTGTAATAGATGACTCTTAATGACCAAAATTAATGTGTCCTTTCATATATTTCAACTATAGAAGATTTCCTCCTCTGCAGTATCAGTTTATTCCTTGGTTGTTGCTGGAAGGGGGATATTAGACACAAAGTAACACACTGCACATTTTTTTTTAAAATCACATTTTAGTATACTCATCTTTTTCATCTATTCTGTATTTTCTTTCATTGTCTAGACTGTGCAGGTTCAGGCTAGTTTTCATTACCTTACCTTACGTTACATAATAAATCATAACTTATAGTGAGGTTGACTCAGAAGGTCATTATAAACTATGCTGTATAAGGGACATTGTATGCTTTAGGGTACAAGCAGCTATTAAAGATTTGTGGAGCAATATATTTTTATCCTTAGCAGTATGCAGTCTAAAGACAGAGATTTGATGATGTTGATTAAAAGATCTGTGTTCTGTTGAGTCCACCTGAATGTTACACTAACTAGCCTTTTTGCAGCTGCTTGGAGTCTTCTGTATACCATCCTTTATCCACATGTGTTAGACAGTTTTAAAACCCTTTGCCTTTTTTCTGTTTCTCTGTGGAATTTACAGGCCTTCTTCATGATGGCTGCCTCTACATCAGAAAGCTAACTGCGGATGCCATATCATTTGGGCATTCAAAACCTTCAGCATGATGCAAAAAAGCCTTCTCATTATACCTTGCAGCTCTTTTTATTTCGGACATTTAGGAGAAAACACAATCCGTTCTATTTTTGCTCAGCTGCCTTTGCTTTGGTCTGAACAGAGGTAAGTGGTGTAGTTTCTGCCATTGTTGTTTACCCTTTGTAATTCATCTGCTTATAGGTTCATAGGTTCATAGGTTTATACTAGGCTATATGCCCTGGGGCATTTACAAGCCTAGCCAGAGTGTGTTTGGTTTTCGCCACCCTTTTAGATCAGTTTACTGTGCCTCTGTAGAGTAGGTCACAGAAGATAGCCCTTTTAAGGTTAGTTTACTGTGCCCCTGTCTAGCAGGGACACAGAAGAGATCCCAGGGGTGAACTTACGATCTCCCATCCACTCATCAAGATTTCTCTTGAAGAGGGTCAGTGAGGGGCTCTGCCTAACATGGACTAGGATTCTGTTCCAGAGTGAGGGCAGCTTCTGGGATATGAATCTGTCCCTCCAGCATGTCCTATTTATTTCTGTGCTGAGGTTTAAGTCCCTGGAGCGTGTAGCTCTAAGGGATTTGGATTTCCTGAGGTGGAGCATGTCCATTAACTCTGGGTTGGACATGGCTTTATACATCAGGCATAGATCACCTCTGAGTAGGCGGTAAGCAACTGAGTAGAGCTGGAGTTTCTTTAGCCAAACTGCATAGGGCATCTGTTTGAGTCCCTTGATCCTCTTGGTGAGGTACTTTTGGAGCCTCTCCAGTTGCTGCAGGTGTCGGGTAAGGTACATTCCAAATGGGGCATTGTATTCAATTATGGGCCTGATGAGTGATAAGTAGAGGGGCACAATGACCTCTCTTGTTCTAGATGTGAACCCTTTCGTGATAAGGTGGGCTATATAGAAGGTCTTTCTAACCACTCTGGCAACGTGATTGTCAAAAGAGAGGTTTCTATCTACTTGGGTCCCCAAATCCCTAATTATTTCTTCCGTACTTAATGGATTACCACCTGTGTGGTAATTTGTGGGCACTTTGTTTTTCCCAAATGGGATGACTATGCACTTTTTGGCATTTAGCTTAAGGCCATGGTTCTGGCACCAGTTATCCGTCTCTGTAAGACCCTTTTGGAGGATGCTTGTGTCAGCCGGAGAGTCAATTATGGTGCCCAGCTTGCAGTCATCTGTGAACTTGGTCAGCCATAGTCCTCTCGTATTAGCCTGTACATCAGAGAAGAATATACCGAATAAGAGAGATCCCAGGACTGAGCCTTGTGGGATGCCGCTTGTAACTGGTTTGGAGTCTGACATGGCACCTGCAATACTGACCATATGGGTTCTATCCCTGAGCCAGTTTGCAACCCATCTTGTGACACAGGGGTTGATATTTAAGCTGGTGAGCTTATTTATGATGCCCAAGTGGGGCATTGTGTCAAAGGCTTTTGCAAGGTCCAGGTAGGCCATGTGGACTACCTTTCCTTCATCTATGGCCTTGGTAACTGTTTCAAAGAAGTCGACCAGGTTCAAGAGGCAATATTTGCCCTTAACAAAGCCGAATTGGGTGGGATCCAGTGTCTGGAGGTTACCAGTGTCCTTGTTTATGAGTTCCATGATGATACACTCCATAGCTTTGCTGACCAGACTAGTCAGACTTATAGGGTGATAGTTTCCTGGGTCTGTTGTGGCACCACCTTTGTGGAATGGGACCACTGTTGCTGTACTCCATTCCTTGGGTACATATCCTGTAGCAAGGCTGAGATTGAACAGTGAATTTATGTGAGGGTTTAGTTCTTCTTGGAGCTCGTGTAAGATGCAGCCCGGGACACCGTCTGGTCCCATTGATGCTGTGTTTTTTGCTTTGGAGAGGGCAGCTCTCACCTGTGCATTTGTGATGTCAGGGAGGCTACATTCTGTTGGGTCAGACATTTGGTCTTTTGGGGGGGGAATTTTGCACTGAACCTGTCTGCCAGGATGTTGGCAATGTCTGTGGGATCAGTGTATTTTTTGTCATTTTGTACTAACACAGAGCATATCTGGGAGTTGCCCCCCAGATTCCTGACATAACTAAAGCAGGCCTTGTGATTATCTTTAGTGTCTTGTGCAATTTTTCTTTTGAAGCTGGCCTTAGATAATTTTATGAGGGATCATAGTTTCTTGCTGGTACAGATCAGAGATGCCTTCCCTTTTTGGGATTTTGCTCTATCATGTAGTAGCTTCCTCCTTTTGTTGTATAGCTTATTTATGGCCGGGGTCCACCAGACTGGTCTCCTGCCTTTGGAGGAGTGAGTCTTGGTTTTATTTGGGATAGCACAATCCATGCATTCCTGTAGGTGTCCATAGAATGCATTTGTAAAGGATTCTGCTGTTTGGGCAGTATTTTCCACTGGCCCGGTGGCTTTGAAGGATTGCACCTCGGTTTTGAGAAGTGTGAAATTTGCTTTTGAGAAAATTTTCACAGTGATTTCCTTGGCTGGGGGTGGGGATGGGATATGGATGTCCAGTGAGATTAATTTATGGTCTGATCTTACCAATGAGGGACATACCTCTGGTGTGGAACATAGTCCCCATGTTGGTGATGACCAGGTCCAATATGTTATCCCCTGTTATGGGAGTGGTGACCAGTTGTTCCATAGCATTTGAGTTTATAAATTCTAGGAACTGTTGAGCAAGGGTGTTGGGGCTTGAGTAGTTTTCCCAGTCGATGTTTGGGTAGTTGAAGTCACCCAATATTATTGTGTTTGGAGAGACCTTCATATTCTCCAGTGTTCTCAGGAAGGCTGAGTGGGGTTCCTGAGTTTGGGAGGGTGGTCTGTAGCAGGCTACAAACTGAAAGGCAGTTTTGCCCACTGTTAACTGTACATGGATGGTCTCTGATGCTTCGTGTAGTGCCACTAACCTGGAGGTATGGGTATCTTTGATGAATATGGATACTCCCCCTCCTTTTGTGGTTCAGTCCGAGTTTTGGGAATGAAAAGCATGGTATGAGGTATAACCTAGTAGTGCTGGGGTGCTCTCTGGGGCCTTGAACCAGGTCTCTGTCACTGCACAGATATCGATATTCTCCATACTGAGGAGAGCCTCGAGTGCATGCATCTTGAGGTTTAGACTTCTGGCATTGAGTAGCATTACCCTTAGTTTTTTTTTCTTGTGTTGTCTATGGAGGTGGGTTTCTCTTTTGAGCCTTGCCAAAAAAAGGCACTATGGGGGTGGCAAGAGCCTTAGCCAGTATTTGAAAGCCCAGGGGTGACAGGTGCAAGCCGTCCCTTGCAAAGCAACGTGGCTTGTCAAGCATGTCATTCCAGGCTGACAGACACTGAATCCCCTTTGAATGACACCAATACTTTAGCCAATTGTTAAAACAGATCATTTTGTCTTTATACTGTGGCATCATTCTTGGTGAGGGCAAGATGCTACTCAAAGTCAGGGTCATACCAGTCTGGGCTACATGATCAGAGAGCTCCTCTATGTCTCTTTCCATGTAGTCAAGGGAGGTATGTCTCAGGTCATTCACACGAGCATGGACAATGACAGAGTCATATTTGTACTTGCTTTGGAGTGACCTGAGTGCTTGTGTTATGTGGCGGATGCTGGCACCCGACAGGCAGCTTACAGTGACCTTCTCCTTGTTCAGTCTGGTGAGAGTGACGTCAGTGTGTCTGACAATAGAGTCCCCTATTACAAGTGTGCTAGGTGCGTTGTTTAGCCTTAAGGGCTGTGGCTGTGTGGCACACTGACTTTGTGAAATATGTGATACGTGGGTATTGTTGTGTCGTAGCGGTTGCTTGGATGTCTGCTTTGGAGGTCTCTGCTGCTTTGGCAGATTTTTATTTAGAGCCTCCGAGTATGTTTTTTTGTGTTTATGTGTTTGGTTTGCTGATGTGATAGGTCTATGTGAGACTGGAATAGTGGTGTGTGTGGTTGCCTTCTCCTCCTGACTGACTGTGCCAGTGCTGGGTTGAGAGAGCTCAGCCTCCAGTTTGGCTATATAGTTGCATCTCTCACATATATTTGAGTTTGATGGGAGGAGGAGAGGGTGGTCTGTGTACATAAGGCAGTTACAATATACTTGGAAAGAACACCAAACTGCTGTGCGTTTGAATTTTTTAATTCTGGTACCTCGGCCTTCGCCTTCTCCTGGAATTCCAGGAGAAGGCGAAGGCCGAGGTACCAGAATTAAAAAATTCAAACGCACAGCAGTTTGGTGTTCTTTCCAAGTATATTGTAATTCGTGAAATTCGAGGAGGAGTGGTGGAGTTGTTTTTGTTATTTGCTACATAAGGCAGTTGTAACATTGCCTCAAGATACCCAGATTCACCAGCTGGACTGGAGAGTAAACCCGAAAGTGACTATTGGACATGCCAGAACAGTATAAGGAACAGTTTTTTGACTGATTAGAAAGGACCAGTAGGGAGCCAAGTACCTATAAGGAGTATAAGAGGGTGTAGTGCTTTAGTTACTGTTTACTTATAAGATTACTTATAAGATCAAGTGTATTTGTTTGCTCAGGCTTCAGTAATGTATGACTACTTTCTTTCTACTTGCTATATATTTGTTTGACGTAATAAATAAATGCTTTAAGTATGCTGATAGTCCATTATATTTGCCTGACATGCCCTTCATGACTTACCATATCTCCCCAAATGTAAATAAAATTTGAGTTAGGAATAAACTAGTAAAAGGGCTATTTGAGTCATCTCTTCTAGGACATATCTATGACATATCTTATTCCCAACTGTCATATGAATCCTAGAGAGCCACGTAGAGATATCCTATCAACATATTAACAGATAATTAATGCAATTAAATGTTAAATTCAAAAGATGGCCTATAAAATGTAATAAAAATACATATAAAGATTGTCAAATGAAGGTTTGTAAGATACTAGGACTTTTATGATGTATATCAGTATTGTTACTATGCTCTGCAACTTCCTGAGCTCTTGTTTATATTGACCATATAAATTTTCAAGGCATAGTAGCAATCTTTCTGTCTCTACAGCTCCAGATACATCTTAATTAATAAAGATTTCAACAGGATAGGTAAAACTTCCCAGATATATAAAATTAAATGAATAGTTGCATGATTTTAGTTTGTACAAATACACATAATCAAAGCCTTCCATAAGCAGCGTGCTGGCTTTTGTTCTGGAGATAAATAGGCTCATGTAAGTTAGAACAGAGTGAAGTGATCTTATGTATGCTTTAAGTATTGCTACATTAAGGCATTCAGAAAGGGTACATGTAGTGTATTGTATAAATAATGGGTATCCAAGAAAAAAATGCAAACTTAGTTTCTAAACATACATCCTACTGATTTTTAGGGATGAAAGCACTTAACCATTTTTTACTTTTAGTTTATGTCTATTAAACTTAAAATTTTTATGCTTGGAAACTGAGTTTGAATTTTTACCTGGATACCTGTTATTTATAGAAGATACTAAGTGAGCCTTTTGGTTTTCTTGTTTGGTTTACTAGACTGCTCCTGCACAGTCACATTAAGTATTTGGTGCTAATAGGATATATAACAAAAAGAAAAAAAATATGGCAAAAATCAGGAAATGAAATTCCCCATAAAGATAAAATCTCTGTCATCAAACTAAATAGGCAACTAAGAGGGCTAATTAGGTCAAACAAAGCCAACTCTGAGGTTAAGATAACCTCCCAGGTGAACAATAACCATAAGGCCCTTTTCAGCTACATCAGAAACCTCAAGGGCAGCACACAGCAATGTGCTGAACTGCTGGTTAATGGTGACACAACTACCAAGCCTAGCAATATAGCCAACCTGTTAGTGGAGAAATTCAATTCTAACTGTGCCCCCATCTCACCCTAACCATCCCCCAAGTAATACCCTCAAACATAACCTCTCCTACTTTAATTAAGGAACATGTACTGTCTGTGCTCACCCAAGCCAAGAACTCCACCTCAATGGGCCTGTACAACATCCCAGGATGCCTACTCAACAGCCTAAAATATGACTTATCAGGACCTAGAGTCACTATTTAACTACAATATTAAAACAGGATTTGTGCCACATGAATGGAGGACTGTGACAATCATCTCCCTTCATAAGGGAGGACTTTCAATAGATCCTGGAAACTACAGACCCATCAGTGTGACTAATCTGCAAAGCCATAGAAAGACTTATAGAAATTATCAGCAATGACATATGAGACCTCCAGACACTGAATCCATCCCAGTATGGCTTCATGAAAGAAAGGTCATACTTTCTGAACCTGGTGTATTTCCTTGAGAAGTTCACTAAGGCTGTGGATGAGGGAAAGCAGCACAAAAACCTAGATCTGGTTAAAACATTTGATATAATACCCCACTTGGGCATTGTCAGCAAACTTACTGAACTAGGCATAAACCCCTTTATAATATGCTGGGTAGCTGATTGGCTCATGGAGAGGACCCAAGAAGTTAAGATCAGTGAGGCCACTTCTACAAAGAGACCAATCACTGGTGGTGTCCCTCAAGGCTCTGTACTGAGCCTCCTCCTCTTTGGCATCTACTTTTCAGAGGTCAAAACCAATGTCAAAGGCCTTTGGCTGACCAAGTTTGCAGATGATTGCACTTGAATCCTCCCAAGATGAAAACACTCTTCAGGAAGATCTAACACAGACAGACACTTAGTGCCAAAGCTGTGGCTTAAAACTCAATACCAAGAAATGCATCATAGTACTTTTAGGGTAGTTGTCCACCCCAGTTAACTACATCACCAACAAAACAACCCTAGAAGTTGATTCACTATTCAGGGATCTAGGAACCTATGTAGATAGTAACTTAGCCTTTGACCAGTATGAGTCCAAGATAAAATTCTTCTGTGTTGCTCAACTTATAAGTAAGGGCATGCCATCTAGGTCCAGAGAGGTCACTGTACCACTGTATTTGACCCTTATCAGACTAATCATAGAATATAATGCCCCCTTTGGTATGTACCTGACCAGACACATGCAGCAACTGGAACATTCATAAAGGTGCATTACAAAAGGAATACAGGGAGTAAACACAATTTCCTACGCTGTTTGACTGACGTCCCTGTCTCTGTACTTAGTATCATGGCATATCCCTGGACCCTGTTTTGATGACCCTTTTGCACATCCACATCCACATAACAAACTGCATCAGACCTACTAAATCAAAAGATTTAATTTCTGTGTGACATAAATAGGACATGTTGGAGAGACAGATATTTTTGTCAGAAATTTCCCATTCTCTGGAACAGGATCACCATCCATGTGAAGAAGAGTTCCTCCCTAATCCTATTTAACAGCAACTTGGACCAGTGGATGGGTAATTGGTAAATCACCCCTGTTGTGGTGCCTATGTTCTTGATAGACAGAGGCAGTCAGTAAATCACCCTTATACAAATCAAATGTGTGGGTCACATTTGGGTTGTATGGCTAGGCTTATAAGAGCCCTAGTGGTCATTAGCCTAGTATACACCTATGCACCTATATCCTCACCTCTGCTTGTTTTACCGCTAAGTGTGGTTTGAGGGATGAGGTATGAAGTATATTCATAACTAATTTTTTTGCATTGATTGCATATGTGTACAAGCAATACTTTGCTCTGTTGCCAGGACTGCTGAAGTATGTTTGGACAGAGTTGTATCATGCCTTATTCTAAGTCTGCAATTTCTAAGTTGAAAGCTTAATTCAGCAGAAAGAGAAAGCTGAGCTCAACTATACAGCTTTGCTTGTCTATACCTATTTAAGCAAAATTTTAAGACAAGGAAGGAAATAAGGGACTGCCCCCACTGGTAATCTCAGATGATAATGGCAGGGCTATTCTAAATGTTTCTAAGCATAGATACCTTGGCTTAACTTTTGATCCAACTTTACTCATCAACCTTCACACAGGCAGGTTAGTAAATGAAACACTTGGGCAATTAAATTTTGTTGTCTATTATTTTTCTTGAATCTTGATATTCCTCGGCTAGGAATGTTCTCAAACCCAAAATGAAGTATGTGTTCCCTTTTACTACACCTTCCTGCTCTACTTGCCTCAGACTGCAAAAAACAAAATATGCAGGTTTGTTTTGCTGGCAGCACCATGTATGCATCACTCCAAAATACTAGCTGGCTTTAGTTGGATCCCAGTGAATCACAAGGCTACATTTCAGTTTAGCTCACTTTCATTCAAAGTCCAAAAGCAGGGTTACTGCCATCCTTTAAGATCCAAACTTCAAATTAGACAGAAAAACTACCCACTTAGTGATGGTCTTGAGGAGACACTGACACTTTTCACCCCACTTTGGTAAGTTTGTGGGAGAGAGGGTTTTTTTTAAACTTCCCCTTCCAGGTGGAATCACTTGCCTTCTCATACCTCTCAACTGTACAGATTTTCGCAGAATGTCCAGATTTTTGTCTCATATTTTTTGTCCATTTTTCATAAAATTGTGGTTTTCTAGAAAATTAGTGGCAGATCATTAAAGACTATAGTTAGACAATAATGACAGATATTTGAGTTTCAGACTTACTACTCTTCAGAAAATTCGTACTGATACAAAACGTGTTACTCTATCAACTTTCTAAGTTTGTAAGAGCAATATTTTAAAAATTTCCCTATTTTTGGGCCTTTGCCCCACTTTTATTTATGGCTTTGTCCAGATTTCTTGCTCTAAGAGGTTGAGTGGTGTGCTTCAGATATAAGCAAAGAACAGCCAGTGAAAACATTGAATACCAAACTAAAGAGCCACATCATGAGTGAAGCCACCTGTATTTGTTTTCAGAACAACTGATTGTAGCAAAGACATACTGGCATTGAAATGACAAGTACTTTTGTCTTGAAATATTGATTGTTTATATTGCATCCATTGCATTGTTTTGTTACACATTTCTACTGTTCTTTCCTGATATGAGCTTTCCATTGAATGTTTTTTCTTCTTTGTTGTTTGGCCCGGGCAGTAGGTAAAAATGCCTGGTAACCATTCCACTTCCCAGTTTTCAAACTGAAATAAAGAAATAAAGATGAAGCCTAGCCCAGAAATTCTACCTCTCCTAGACTGTATTTATTGAAAAAGTGAAGCTTATTCCACAACTTCAACTCAAAAAGTAGGACAAGGAAAGAAACTAAAAAATATATATTGATTGCTGAACCATTTCAGTGAAATTTATAAACTTTCCAAGAGAACTTGAGGGACACTATATTAAATAAGGGGGTGAAGTCATGAATCTCTGTATGAGGGTGAGGGGGACTTTCCTCTCACATTACCCAGAGCTTCTAAGCTATTTTTTTTTTTTTTTGTTTACTAAAATGGTCCATCGTTTCATAAGGAGTTGATGGTCTATGCCACAAGCAAGCTAGAACAAATTATATGCAAAAAAAAAATTGCACTTACAAGGAGTCCCTTAAAGAACAAACCGCAAGCTGAGAAATGTGACATTAAGAATTCTTAGTGGAGATATTCCACCATCAAAAGTACTTTAATTCAACTGCCTGCATGGTACATCAGAGTAATTGTGATTTTTTTTTTCTCATTATTGCATTTCATGTTATTTAATAGTGAATTTTATATTTCACATTTACAGTAGTGTCAGTGTCTGTTTCACCTATATGTGTAAGATGCTGGATTTTAGCATTCCCTAACTTGGTAAAGACTGTAACAAATTAATAGAGTAAATGTAAAATTATGATATAAATCATGGATTTTTCTTTTAGTAATATCATTAGTTCTTCTATGTATAAGCAAATGGTGTATCAGTATATCCTTTGTATATAATTCAGCTACCAAGGAGAAAAAACAGAATCAGCCTTATACCTGTATTATTTAAATTTTATACACACATCATTAATTTATGCTGCTTCCTGGTATCTAAAAATAACAGTCAGAGAAAGTAAGAGCCAGGAATCATATGCTGTAATTCTGCTTGGAGTCAGGAGACTTTTTTGTGCTCCTAACTCCTCTCCATGTTTGCAAGCAGACATGAAACACCAGCTTACTGTGGAGGTACATGATTTCAGACACCTGCTTAAAAGCTGAAGAGCAATGCTTTCCATTGCAGGCTGAGACTCCCAGATCATGCCTTCTCACATAATAGGTGTACCTCTGGGCTGACCTAGATTTATTGTTCCTGCAGTGAATGGTGTACTAACTCCTACCCCGTGATGAGTGATCCAACATCACTCACTCACTCACTCACTCACTCACTTACACACCTGCCCAGCTGACTCCTGATTCGGAGTCACTAACTGGGTCTAGGAGTTCTGGGCTGTAGTCAGTGTTTTAGCCATCTAGGCTATAAAGCCACCTATCACCTTACATAAAGATTATGACTGGGTAACTGATCATAACCAATTTGCTAATTTGCTTAGGAAATGGATTCAAGAAACTCATCTCACGATTGATACTTGAGTCCATTTTGACAATACAATAACATATAGCTATCACTGATGACCCGACCATTATCCTTTGTAGTACATGATGCTTTAGCTGCTCTGATGTACTGTAACTCACAGAGAAAAACAAAGGTAGGAGTGTAAAGTGTTTGCACTTTTGAAAGATGCATCACACTTAGAACTGACATACAGAGAACAGGCAGCAGTGAAGTTTCTGCCTTATCAACTAGGAGCTTAAAAAGTTGTTCGATACTTCATCCTGTCATACCTTTGATTTCTGTGTGTGGCAGCATGCAGTAAATTACAGCTTTTAAAGCCATGAAAACACTTCACATGCTGTTCTCTGGTGGCTGCTGTGTATGTTACAGCACAGGATCCAAACATTTTAGCATTCAAAGGTACTTAGCAAAAATTTTCATGCATATCTGATGTCAGAGTAGTGTATAACAAGCTACTTTTGTCAATTTTAGAGTGTTATTGGCACACTCTGTATGCAATATTTTTTCTGTAGTACTTTTGTCTTTCATCATGGAAATTTAGAGGACTATGGCTTTTATTCCTATAGCAGTTGCTAGGATTCATTTTCCAGTAATGACACTGTAATGGAACAAAAGTGGTCCTATACTTCTGAGTGCACTATCCTTCAGATGAGACATTAAGCAGATGACCCTTCTACTTTGGTTGATGGCAGCTCAGGTGCATGTTAAACATCTAATAGTACTTATCCAAAAAAGTAGGGATACTTTGTTATAAAACAGTCCCAAGTATACATTAAAATAAATGTTTAAAAATAATCTGTTTCATATTTAAATAAACAATTATAAATAAAATATTGCATATTGCACAGATTCATCCTCTGCACTCCTTTTGCCATACCCAACACAATATCTTTTTGAAAACTTCACTCATAGCCCATATTTTAATAAACCCGACTTCCATGGTCTTCCCTTTTCTTATCTACATAATCTAAATTGTATTGTACATCTTCATACAAACTATAAATAATCCTAGCTTGTTTTTATTCTAAACATGGTTCCTACCATGGATCACTATAAAAATATCCTTCCATAAGCATCTTATACCACAGTTTTCTGTTATTAGGTGTCTTAGCTATATTTTCTTTCCATATATCATCCTTTATCAAATTTTTCAACAAATTTTCTTTTTTTGATTTTTACAAGCTTCCAAAACACTTTCATACTTTTCATACAACAAACTTGAATTTCCATAATATCCTAAACAAATGTAATGATTACAAAAAGGGGTGAATAATCCTAATCCCATTTTTCTTTTGTATTGTATAAACATTTCCTTTATTCATTTAAATGATTATCTCATATAGTTTCAGAAAATCATCAAATTCAATAGAAGAGTTTCTTTCTGAGACACATATATGCCATTCTTATATTTTCTTAATACAACTGAAAGCATTAAATATACCTTGTTGTATAGCACAACATAAAATATTTCCTCAAATGAACTAGTTCTTGTATTTTATCCCATCTGTAATCTAATAGTGACACAATTATATCATGCTTTCCAAATTTCATCTCCAACGCTTTGATGTCTGGCTAGAATTGCCTCTCAGGTGTCAAATTATCTCTTCTACTTTTGCATCAGTTTTCATTCAAATGTAAACCTATCGACCTTAGATTTTTGTCTACCAATAAATTATTTGACCCATATTCCATTTTTGTAGTCTATAATAAATCATCTGCATACACTACAGATATTATAAAACTACCTTTTTTCTGTTTCTCATGCTGCTTCACTTAGATGTATAGTAGTATAAAACTACAATTTGTGACTAATATGAATACATTTCTATTCGTCAGACACATCTGCTTAAATCCTCTATAAGTTTGTTTTTCTCCAGACCAGCCATTTACTAAAGCACTGACCTTAGATATCTCATAAATCAATTTTATTAGATGTACTATCTTTTCCAATAATATACAGGGATATAATAATATCTGAAACTGTTTATGAAAACTCTTATTATAGATCTATTTCACACATCACAAGTTTCTAGTTTTCACTCTGTCTTCCATAATAATTCAGTCATCAACATATTTAATCACATGTATAATTTATTTAGCCTGCCTACCATGTACACCATATATTATTTTGTGATACCTTATTAAAAGATGTTATCACATTGCAACACATTTACTTAAAGTTAGTTGTCTAAAATTTCAAAATCTTCCTTTTTTCTTTCTTCTTAAAAAATTAACAGTCACAAACGTACTTGTGTTGATCTAATTCCACAATGTAATAGTTCATTCTGTACTTTTGAAACATTTCTCTTCTTCCTTACTCTTACACAGCATATAATCTATATTATCTTCACCAAGAGGCCTAACCTCTTCATTCTTTTCAAAACTTCACACACCTCTGCAGCAGATTTTTTTTTAATTCTTTCTTCTTTTGATAATTTCAGAACTCTCCATTCTGTCTCAGCATTGTCTTCTGATTCCACAAACCTAGCTTTTAAGAATGCATCCTACAATCTAGGAATATCTTCTTGCTTATATCATATTTTATCTTGCTTATATTATAAATGTATAATTTTAAAATTATGTTTCTCCTGCTTGCCCCAAACAGGATGTCTCTTCCTTCCTACCGTTCAAGAATGTGTGTTCATTTATTAAATCACACAGTCTTTTTCTATTTAACTCATACATTTTCTTCTGTTCAAATTCTCCAGTTTATGCTGTTGCAATAAACTATCAAAATCATCCCCAAATCATATACTGATATTTCTTTATTGTAAACATATTATTTTCAACCTGCAAATTATTATTTTCTTATTTTGTTTTAAATGATAACAACTAGTCTTTCCAAGCTTTGTAAAAATCTCATTTGTATGTGGTCAGGCTATAAGAAAGGAAAAAAAATCATCTGTCTCTTCAGATATACAAACTTTGCCTTTAAGACTTTTTAAACCCAGATAATTAGATTATCTAAAAATCAAACTACCTTTTCTACTCCTTCAATGTCCTTTATTGAATCAGAATATAAAAATAGTTAATCTATATTCTAATACTGTCACTGCTATATGTAAATTGCTTATCTTTTGCTAACCTCAGCTGACTGCACTTCATAGAATGTTTTACATTTTCACATATTGAGGATTTTTTCTTTCTTCTTCTCTCATGTTAAAATCCAAATCTTCTGTTATAATCATATGTTGAAGTATTGTATATTGCTTAACATTTTCAAGAAGTGATGCTATTTTTGTTAGTTTTTGGTGTATAAATCACAATTTTACAAGCATTTCCTGCTTTTTATAATTATATTTCTATAATTAACATTCTTCCAACTTTCCTAATTATAGTATCCCATGTGTTTAACAATAATTCCAAAACCTGAACATTCTTCACATCCAAACATCCATATAATATCATTCCCTTACAATTTCTGAAATTCTTCCCCTTGTATTACTGCAAGAAAACCTATATTAGTTAAATAAATTATATCTGCACATACCTGCTGATACCTTCTAAATCAATAAAACTATCCTTTGGTGCTGATAGATCAGAAGGCAGTGTGCTCTACTGTCACAGCAGGTAATTGGACTAATTTTCCTGTAATCACATTGCAGTGCTGCATGAGAGGGTGGTGCTACACTCCTGAATGTGCTGTCCTTCAGATAAGATGTGAGGTTTCATCTTCTTGAGTTGGTGGTAGCTCAGATGCACGTCAAAGTTCCCATGACACATATCAAAAACAAGAGTAGGGAAGTTCCTGGTGCCCTGAACAAATTTCTCCTAGTCCATATGAATACAACTTCAGGTCTCCAATGAAAAGAGGACACTATCATCTTTGGACTAATCCAGTCAGCAAGGGGAAAATAAAATAAACTTGTCAGCAGTAATCTGATTTCCAAAAACATTAGCATTCATGATCTCCTACAAAATATTTATCAAATTTTGTTGGGAGTGCCTGTGAGGTTATGGAAAGGTACAAGATACAGATTAATGACAAACTAAAAAGCCACACACTGACTTAAACAAAAAGTCCAGGTAAGCCAGAAGACTGCCTTTTAAAAACTGTTCAGAACTGCACTGAACCTTTCAGAAATTATAGTTATTTTACTGTGCATTTAGCCCATTGTTACCATGTGCTTTGTGCCTATTTAAAATCATAAAAAATGATCATGCCATTTTTCTGTAATGGCTAGTGTGAGAAGCTGTACAGCCTAATAAACCACAATGATGGCAATTTGTTCAGGCAAGCAGTTTCTTGAAAACGTCATTCTGAGCCCTTCTGTTTCTTCTGCCCCCCCCCCCCCTTTAAGTATACATCCACCATCATTAGGGAAAATGAGTCCCGGAAAGAGTGTGTATGGTTAATACAAATACATTGCTGTGATACAGACAGTCATTTCCAGTAATGCAGAGTTGCTAGGAGTGCCATAGCTTGGATAACTGGACATCAGCTGCATTTTTGTCTAGGTTTTTACATTTCTTTCTAAGTTCTAGATGACTAGGAAAAAAAACTATGGCCAAGGAACTGCATCTTTGCTGTCCCCAGGTGCCCTTCATTTATGACATCCAGCACTCGGAAAGGTACCTTGATCAGGATTACTATTTTTGGATGTGGATAACAAAATTCCTTAATGTAGGGCTAGTCGCTGTTCTCCAGCAGCAAAATCAGGGTGCTATAAGTTCTTGTCTTTATACTGGCCTTTTGTAATCAGTACATGTGGCAGAATTACATGCATACATATTTAATGGATTCATGGCAGTACAAATGGTGAAATATTATCTGTAAATGTACATGTGACATGTTATACATATGTAATGGATCCATGGCAGTACAAGTAGTGGAACAACATTATGGATATATGCACAACAGGTGTGGCATATATATATATATATATATATATATATATATATATATATATATATGTATATATATATATATATATATATATATATATATATATATATATATGTATATATATATATATATATATATATATATATGGATTCATTTTATATCCTCAAAATACTGAAATATTGAAATTCAGTATTTTGAAGTCAAATTTTTGAAACCACGAAAACTCAGAACCATGAAATTCAAAATCTCGCACACTGAAGATTTAGAATTTTGCACTTTTACTGCACACACACACCATCCTCCCCACACACAAACATAAGCTCTCAACTACATAAAAGCAGGGGGGCAAGCCCCCCCTGCACCCCCCCTACTAAAATATTCTCACTCTGAGGTTGCACTACACACAAACACATACAAAACAGCACCACACAAGCTACATTCGCCTCGCACACACACATCAGAGCAACAAAACATACTGACACACACCACAGCCCCTACCCAAAACTCTTAACACACATACACTTACCTTAATCCATAACCACAATGAAACCTCAGAAGCGTGAAATTCAAAACTGCCGGTATTCGAGGTTTTGAATTTCGTGCTTCTGAGCTTTCGCTGTTCTCAGGATTCCACTTTATGGGCTCGAAATACTGAATTTTGATATTTCAATATTTCAAGCTTCTAAAGTGAATCCATATATATATATATATATATATATATATATATATATATATATATATATATATTGACATTGGTTAACCGGGTTAGTCCAGCTGAGACAGGAGCCTATTTTCAGTGGAGACCTGAGGAGAAAAGCTCCAGATAATTAACAATTATTACAAAAGTTACAAAGATATAATCAACAGATAACATAAGCCTACTAGCAAGTAATAACATGACATAATATAAGTCTATTAATAAGTAACAAAAAAATGGTATGAAATTCAGTGGAATACCATACAGGAGGTCACTCCAATGTACAAAGAGTCAATAGTAATATAAGAACCTATTATTATTATTTTTGGTACATTTAAAAATAGGAAAAAGAGGGAAAAGTAACAGATGGTGCAGGGTATATGAGGAAAAAGAAATTATGTAGATAAGAAGGGAGAATAAGTCATGTGGGGGGTTAATAAGGGCAGGACCATGTCTTTTGTAGATAAAGTTTAAGTTCTTGTTTGAACAGATATTTTTGAGGAGTGCTTCTTATATTGAGAGGGAGTAAGTTCCAAGCATGGTCTATGGAGTATTTATAAAGGGACTTTCCAATGTTTTTATTGGGTTTTGTATGTCAAGGAGGTGTTTGCTGATAGTACGGAGGTGGCTTTGGGTTTATAGTAGAACGGTAGATTAGAGATGGAGTAACAGAAAGAGGGATCATTCAGGATAGAGTGTGCAATATGTAGCTGAGAAAGTAGTAGTTGTTTAGGGAATTCAGTCCATTAAAGTGTCTTAAGGCCGAGGCAGTGATGGGATTTGTATGGAACATTCTAGGCAAATCTGGCTATTTTGTTATATGTCTGCTGTAGTTTGGAGAGAAGAGATATCTGAACATTAGTAAGGATGCGGGAAGCATAAAGAAGGAGGAGAGTCTAAGAAAATTTTGGTTGTGATGGAGAAGACCAAGTTTCTGGTGTTTTTTTTTTTTTTTTTTATAAATTGTTGGATATGTATATCAAATTTTAGTTCATCATCAATGATTAGTCCAAGTAGTTTGGTATGGGGTTCAGGTTTGATATTGGTGTTGTTGAGGGAGTTGATAGAGAAGGAGGGTTTGTGCAGAGCAAGTGTTTTAGGAAGAAAGAGAAGAAGCTTAGTTTTTTAGATATAGAATGAGTTGATTATCAGAAAGCCAGGTTTCAACAGAAGAGAAGGTATTTTGAGTGAGAGCTGGAAGTTCATGAATGCTGTGGGCAGAGGTGATGAGAGTGGAATTCTCGGCATATAGTAGAAGTGTTGAGAGGTTAGTAGCAAATTGAAGTTTGTTAGTGAAAATATTGAACAGGAGGGGGCCAAGGATAGATCCTTGAGGGGCACCAGTGTTTACTGGGAGCAAAGAGTAGAGGACTGTTTGTCAGCAAATGGATTGCTGCCTGCTGGAAAGGTAGCTAGAAAAACAGTTAACAGGGGAGGTAGAGAGATGAAGGTCAGAGAGTTTAGTTAGAAGTTTGGAATGGGAGACAGTATCAAAGGCCTTAGACAGATCGAGGAATAAACAGGATATGAACAAGTTATTGTCGCTGGCTTCAGGATAGCAATGGGTCTGAAGTTAGAAGGATCAGTAAAGTTTCCACTTTTGAGGGATTGTATAAAAGGATTTCCATATGTTTGTGACATGGTCTTCAGAAATTGAACTATTGATAAGCATAGAGACAGGGTATGCAATAGGCTGTGCAACGACTTTAAGAAAGTAGGGGGGTGGTTCGTTGGCAGAGGAGGAGCAAGTCTTAAGTTTATTTAGGAGAGATTTAATAATGGAAATAGGAGCTGGTTGGAAAGTGAAAGCATTGGGGAGGACTTCATAATGGTTTGATGGAGGGGTTGAGTTAGAAGAACTATTTTGTGCACGTTTTTCAATTATTTCTATGAAATAGTTGTTAAGGAGAGTGGCAGTTTCAGTAGCAGTGTTGTGTGGGAAGGGGTTGGGAGTAGATGGGTTTCTAGGGTGAAACAGGTTATTGATGGTATTCCAGAATTTCTTTGGATTTTTATGTGGGTTATATTGGCTAGAGCAGAAGAAAGCTTTCTTATCTTTTTTGACTAGATTTTTTATCAGGTTTCTCAGCTGTTTGTTTCTTTGAAGAAGGAGAGAGGATTTTTTTATGCTAGGCTTTTCAAGTACCATCTTTCTTGTGCATAATGGCACAGGTTTGTTTTGTGAGCCAGGGGGCAAAGTTAGATTTGATTCTGATATTTTTCTAGAAGGGGCAATTGAATTGAGTGTGTCAAGGAAAATTTTATTGAAGGATTCTACTGCCTCATTGAGAGGGAGGTGATATAGGAAGGATCATTTAATGCTAGAAAGTTTGTTGTTAAATGTGTCTGGGTCAAAGTACATAAGGTTTCAACATACTCTGCATGTATGATCATTGGGTGAATGCTGGGTGAATCTATGAATATAGGTAGGGGAGTGATCACTTAGAGAGTTAGGAAGCATGCCAGCGTTGTGATAATGGGTAGGATGTGAGGTAAGGATCCAGTCAAGGATAGATCCAAGTAAGGAGTTTTTGTTAGTTTGAGTAGGGGTAGATATGTGTTTGTGAAATCTATTAAGGTTGATACTGTGAGTAGTGGATGAGATAGACAGTTTAGACCAGTCTATATTAACATTTCCGAGTATAATGGTTTTGTAAGGGACATATTGAGTGATCCAGGAGAGAAAGTTCTCTAGGATAGAAATATTATCATGGGGGGAATATGTATATAGAGACTAAGGCAAATCTTTTGTGAGGGTTAAGGTGACAGTTTATGATAAGAACTTCTGCAGATGTAAAGCTAGGAACAGAGATAGAGAGTGGGGAAAGGTTAAGTTGATTGTAGTAGAGGATGGCAACCCCCACCCCTTGTTGGTTCTATTTGAGTGAAAGATGTTGTAGCTAGGAGGTAAGATTTCTGTATTAAGGATGTGAGGTTTAAGCCAAGTTTCAGATAGGATAAGGATGTGGGGAGTAGTGTTAGAAATCCAAGAGGGAAGTTCTGTTATCTTATTAACCATGCTTTGAATATTAACAGAGAAGATTTTTAGTGATTTGGGTGAGGGAGTGTTAGCATAAAGGGGTAGGTGAGGGGGAGAGGTTTGAGTTGAGATTTTGTGAAAGGTAGAGGCAGATGGTTCTGGACTGGGGTGGATGCCCATGTCCAAGAGAAGTGAGTCAAAGAAAGTGAAAAGACCGCCCCTCAATTAGCCACTTCTCCTCCCACACTCTTGGCCTTCCTTAATTTACCAAGTCAATTCTCCTACTTCTCCCAACCCACTGACCTTCCTCTCGCTATACCATGGGCAAAATCACATATTCTATCATCCTTCTTATAGTATCACTCCTTCTTATTCCTTATCTTTTAACTAGATATGAAAACCAAGCACTCTTGGGAATTCCCTTCCCCAAGAGTTACACTACCTCACTCAAACCTTCCCTATAACCCTATCACACCTTCTCTCTACCCTGATAATACTCTATGCTCCAATATAGTGTATCTTACCCTCCGCCACCCTAAAGTATCCACCACTAAATCTAATCTTAAGTTGCTACTCAAACTCCAAAGATTCTTAGACTACCTGAAAAAATGTATCACCATAGATGGTGACATCCACCCCAATCCAGGTCCTACCACTGCCTCAGACTCTAACTCCTCAAAACCCGCCCAAATTTCTACTAACTCCCTCCTCATATTCCTTCTTAATCTAAGAAGTATAAACAATAAGGTTCACAATTTACATGCTATGTTAGCTACTCATTCCCCTGACATCATGTGCCTATCAGAAACATGGCTCAAAACAGCCACTATGGATGAAGAAATTCTTCCACCTGGGTATAATATCCTTAGGGCTGATCGGATTAACAAAAAGGGTGGGGGAATAGCTGTAATGTTCAGGAATACACTGAATATCATTATTAATCCACTCCAACCTCCCAAGGTCTCTAATATAGAACTTATTGCCCTAAAGATTTGCCTAAACACCCAAAAATGCATTAATCTTATTGTAATTTATATTCCACCAGGGAATAACTCAGAAAACCTTGAGCAAACTCTCAGCTGGTTAGCCACCAATTACCCTCAAGAAACCATAGTACTAGGCGACTTCAACATCGACTGGTCCCACTGCTCTGCACTCATAAACCCCCACTCTATTAACTTACATGGTTTCTCCCAAAATATTTCATCCTCGACTAGAATTGGAAATGCTCAGCAAAAAGAGAGCATCATTGACTGGATTCTTACCAACAAAGACACACATAACTATACCACAGGGACCCTTCCCAATGACCTCAGTGACCACCTTATAACTTATTTATTTATTTATTTATTGCCGTTGGTTTACCAGGATAGTCCATTGGGCCATAAAGAACTTTTTTTGGAATGTCCTGTGGAAAAAAGCCCAGTAACAGAGAATTTTTTTAACATTTAACAGTTAATATTAGTACAGAGAGTTTTTTTATTGTGTAAAAAAACCAATGTAAGAACTCATCAATTAGATAGCAGGTCATAAAAGTTAGAACAATAGGAAGAAATGTACTAGAATTAAACTTATATTCTAAAACATAAATGCCCACCTACTAATCCTCCTTCATATAGACTTGCAGAACTCAAATCCTGTAATTGGTCCATCCTAAAAACTCTACCCCTAGAAGAGAGCGTGACATACTTTAATGACACATTTCTTAAGATACTCGACTCTCATGCCCCAAACCGACTAATCAGAACCAAGGAACGGATAGCACCTTGGCTAACCAGTGAAACTAAAACTAAAATTAAACTTCGAAACCAGGCCTGGGATAAATGGAGAGCTACTAAAACTCCTCTAGATCGCATTAAGTTTCAACAGCTTAGAAACTCAACTAAAACAGCCATTACTCGAGATAAAAAACAGTATTTCTGTCACCTCCAGAACAAACACCAAAATAACCCAAAGAAATTCTGGGCTGGATTTAATAACCTCCTCCATCCGGGTAAATCTACTACCCCCACCCCTGAGAAACTCATTGGGAAAGATCCAGAAGAAATAGCCAACACTTTTAACTCTTTTTTCATCGAGACCATCCAGTCCCTAGCCAGTCAGCTTACCACTACTTCCTCAACTGTAACTCACACTAAAGACCCAGCTCACCCATCCTTTAACTTACAACCAGTATCTACCTCCTATATTCGCACCCTCTTGAAAAAACTCAAACCAACCACCCTAGCAGCCGACCTCCCAGCGGATTACCTACAAATAGCGTCAGACGCCGTTGCCTATCCCATATCAATCTTGATTAACAGAACTATAACTGAAACTACCATTCCCTCTATTTGGAAAATCTCATATATCATCCCTCTTCACAAAGGAGGGACCTCAACGGAAACATCCAACTACAGACCCATAGCAATATTGTCTCCAATAGCTAAAGTCATGGAACGGTGTGTTCACAAACAACTCCTACACTACCTCACCCTTAACAGTCTTTTGTCCTATACCCAACATGGTTTTCGCCCCCATCATAGTACAACCACTGCCCTCCTCTCCTTTGTTGACTCAGTCAACAACAACCGTAACAACAAATTAATATCCTCTGCTCTCTTTCTTGACCTATCGAAAGCCTTCGACATGGTTAATCACCGGCATCTGCTTCATACCCTGGAAACCCTACATCTCGACAACCCAGCCATAAGCTGGTTTAACGCCTACCTCTCTGGCAGGCAACAAGCTGTCCAGTGGCAAAACAGGCTATCTGACCTACTCCCTAACACCATTGGCGTTCCTCAGGGCTCTATACTCAGTCTCCTTCTTTTCTCCGTCTTCATAAATGATCTTCACTCAGTCATCCCCAAAGCTACCTGCATCCAATATGCAGATGACTCCACCTTGATCTGTTCTGACGTCTCCCTCCCAAAACTTCAAGCAATAACCCAAAACTGTTTTACTATAGTTGAAAAATGGTTCTCTGAACTGAAACTCATACTTAATCCAACTAAAACCAAGTTATTACTATTTCTCCCCTCTGCATCTACTCCCCTAGGAAAAGAACCCCCAAATGCTGACAACACGTTCCATGTGGAATCCACAAATGGTACCATCATAGAGCCTGTCTCTCATACCAAACTACTAGGTGTGACTATTGACCACAAGCTTAAATTTGATATACACATTAGCCAAACCATTAAGTCCGTAAACAAGAAACTCGGCTCAATGTATAGAATAAAGAACTTCTTAACCCCTTATGCCAAACTAACCATTGCTTGCACTCATCTCCTCTCCACCCTCCTATATGCTTCCCCAGTACTTTCATTCCTCAATAAGCGAGAGCTCAACAAACTATCTATAGCCTATAATCATATAGCCAGATTTATAACAGGAACACCGTATCGTACTCACCATTGCCTTAACCTAAAGTCACTTGGTTGGTTAGAACTGCCCAATCTTCTCAAACTCAACCAACTCACTGAAGCTTTTAAAATAATTAACCAACCGGATAAAACCCACTCGCTGAGCAAAATACTGACCCCCTACTCCAACCTAAAATGCCTCCTGTCATCAAATAGTGTCCAGGTACTAACCATTAAATCTAACAACTCAGGAGGTGACGCTCTCTATGCCAACTCCATCGGAAAGCTATGGAATTCCCTACCAAACAACCTAAGACTCATGACCTCGATTAATCAATTCAAAAATCACCTCAAAGAATTCTTCAAGTCTCACTGGTTATGCCCATGTCCTAAACCAGACTAATCTCAAAGGTCTCTTTCCACCTTAGTCTCTTCGCTATCCCAAAGTTTAATAACTTAACCTCTCGGCCTCACAATGTAACTGGGTTTAAGATTATCTATACAATTCTGTGAATGTTATTTAATCAGTATGTAAACTCACTGTTTTCTTTTGTCTTTATGCTATGCAATGTCTACTACATGTAAATGTATTGTGTTTTCTCTTTATGTTTGGAGCTTTTCTCCCCGGGCCTCTACTGAAAAAGGACATGTATCCAGCTAGACTAGCCCGGTCAACAAATGTAAAATAAATAAATAAATAATAAATAAAATAAATAAAATATGTGAGTAGGTTCAAAGTAGTAGGATGTCTTTATTTAAGAGTAGTGGAGAGAGATGAATGTGGAAAAATAGTAATTCTGAAGATGTTAGAGGGTGAGATGGGAAAGAAAGATGGAGAGATAAGATGCAGGTGAGAGGTAGTGTGGGTGCTGAAAGAAAAAGAGGAGAGTAGGTGTAGGTGATTGATAGCAGAGTGGTGTATGGTAAGAGGCTGTTAGTGAAAGGAAGAAAAGAAAGGTGGCAGAAAGCTAGAGTGGCCATATGTTGAGAGATGAGTAGAGGATGAAAAAAAGAGTGGGAAGTGCAGAGGTGAAAGGGATTCTGCACCAGTGGGAAGCATTGAGAAAAAAGTGGGGTTGCTTAAAAGATAAGAGAAAAGATTATGTCAAGGAAGGATGTTAAGGGGAGGGGCAAAGGTCGGTAGTGTGACAGAAGGGGGGAGTGTGATGGGGGCGATAGCAGAAGGGAAGAGGGATTAATGGATTGGTTAGCGGAAAGGAAGGGATGTGGTATGGATGGTATAAATGTAATGAATGTGGGGGTGGATGGGAATTGGGGTACGGTAGAGGAGCGGAGTGAGCCCGACTGGAGTGAAGGGCGAAAGGAGCAGGTAGGACCAGGTCGATTAGATGGCTAAATAGAAAAGAAAAACAATCAAGCAAGCAGCAAAGGAGGTTTTAAAGAAGAGACGAGGGAAACACTTGGAGCACTTTGAAAAAAAAAGTAGTAACAAGGAGAAGTCAGTGGTCTACAGAGTTTACATTGGATAATTGGAGGAAAAAAGAACAGTGTGCTAAGTGCCACTATAAGGGAAAGAAAGGAGTTACTCTATTAGAGTACAAGGTGGTAGGGGAAAGTTTGTTGCAGAGAGGGCTATGAAGAGGACGTAGAACGGATTGGTGATGCACAAGCAGTTGTTACAGAATTGAGCAGGGCAGGACAACAGCTAAAGGAACAACGGTTTGTACACACATAGACTTTTAGGAATATATTATGTCTTTTCAGTAAGGTATGTACATACATTCACTCTCTGTCTTGGCTTTTTCTTGATAGAAGTTCAGGACCCCAGCAACCGCAGCTGTAGTGTATCACAGGCAGAACCTTAGGTATGGGCACTTCACCTGACAAGACAAGCAGCTACATCAAGGAGATTTAAAAATGGCTAGGTTAGGCTGTAATTGGTCTTGTGGAGGAGGGGGGACAGAATAGACCAGAAAAGTGGTGGATAGCCAATAGTATGATGAAAAGGGTTGGCCCTGATTAGGCTGTAATTGGTCCTGTGGTGGAGGGGGAGGATCAGACTAGACTAGAAAAGTGATGGTTAACCAATGGTATGATGAAAAGGGCTGGCCTTGATTTTGCAGATGTGCAAGTCTGCAGAAACAATCAGGAAAGGCAGTAAGTAGTCAGGACTTGCTTGTTTTGCATACCTTTCTTACTGAAATAAAATAAACCACTTTTGCCAAGGAGTATGTGGGATTTAGGAAGACCAGAATTTAGAAGAGAAAGGGTTTAGTAGTAGTAGAAAAACAGCAGGGCTTACAAATAGTTAAACAACATATAAAGACAGACTGCTGTCAGAAGTACAGAATGGGGGAGAGGGCAGATAATGTCCTGAAACAATCAGGAAAAGCAGTAGGTATTTGGACTTACTTATTTTGCATACATTTCATATATATATATATATATATATATATATATATATATATATATATATCTATATATATAAAAAAATATATATATATATATATATATATATATATATATATATATATATATATATATATATATATATATATATATATATATATATATATATATATATATATATATATATATATATATATATATATATATATATATATATTTATATAAAATGGATCCATTGCAGTACATATGGTGGAACAACATTATGGGTATATGCACAAGTGATGTATCATACATATGTAATGGAGCCATGGCAGTATATATGGTAGAAAAATGATGGGTATATGCACAATGATTGATGTATCATACATATGTAATGGAGCCATGGCGATACTCCTTGAAGGCTGTTGCCGAGATGTCAGGGTTTTTATAATAAATTGTCTTCCAGTGGATTGGTCGTTGTTTTTTCCATGGCAATACTTAGGTGGAACAAGATTATAGACATGTGCACAGCATCTACCATGGTCCATTACATATGTATAACATATTAGATATTGTGTACATACCCATATTAGATGTTATCGGTATGTGCACAGTATTGAATATGTCATACACATGTAATGGTCCATGGCAGTACATGTGGTAGAACAACATTATTGGTAAATGCACAACATCTGACATGTCACACATATGTAGTGGATCAATGACAGTACAGATGGTAAAACATTATGGGTAAACGCATAACATCTGACATGTCATCCTTGGCACTACTTGTGGTAGAGCAACATTAGGGGTATGTAATGGATCGATGGCAGTACATGTGGTGGAAAAACATTATGGGTATATGCACAACATTTGGCATGCCATGCGTATGTAATGGATCCATCTCAGTTCATGTGGTGGAACAACATTATGGGAATATGAGTAACATCTGACATGTCATGCATGTATAATGTATTCATGGCAGTACATGTGCAGAAACAGCATAATGGGCATATACAAAACATCTGAAATGGCATACATATGTACTAGATCCATAGCTTTTGGCTATGGAGACTTTTTATGTGGCAGTCTTGACATTTAATCAGCATCACCAGGCAGCTTGGCTGTCTTGTATTCAATGCCAGGTGAATCCCAGTAAGAACAGGAATCATTGCTGCGGCCTTTCTCTGTTCGTTATAATTATGGGTTTTCTTGGGGAAATAACATTTTTCAGTTATATCGTATTAGTTATCGATACAGACTTGCTTATATATGATAAATGGTTCCATTTTTTTCAAACCCTAGACCAGATCCTAGACCAGACTAAGGTTTATTCTGTTTATTTTGGTATAGTCACTTTCAGCTTTATTTGACAGCCTTGAAAACGTGCTGTGAGTCTCTCAGTACCTTCATGACTATTGTGCAGCAGAGTAATGCCAAGTCTGTAAGAAGAATCACATACCATCCTAACAGATAATGGTGGAACATGGCGAATAAGCACCTTGTCCAATGTAACCCATTCATTTGAATCACTGAAGGTATGCTCATAGTTTTGCATCTGTCTCCATTCAGCTCTGTCTTGAAGCAATGTATTTAATGTGAAGGTGATGATGTGAGGTATTACCTGCTATGCCAGATGAAGTAGGGCAGTGGATGTGTAACATATGCCAGCACAGCTAGCTGGAATTTTGTAAAGAATTATATGTAATTTGTATAACAAACCAATTTGTACAGATGTTTGTGTTGAAAAATGTATTTGTAAAGCTGCTTGTGTTAAAAATGTACCAACAGTGTGTCCTGTTGGACAGCAAAGAAATACACCCATATGTCACACTGTATTATAACTGTTGAAAATTAATACTTTAACAGAAGATAATTTAAAAGAAGAGGTTAATCTCAGTCCAGCTAACTTTGAAAAATAGTATGAAATTAAATTACTTAATTTAGGCCATAAAGGTTGTATCTTATATTTATGATTGCAGCCAGAGATGAAATGTCTGTGCCAGAGAATGGTTTATTAGCACCAGTAGGAAGAGTGGAAGTGTTTTATTGTTTTATGACTTTGAGAAGCTGCAACAGATCTTATTAAAGCTCTATGTTGGTGTATTATTGACACATATGTGAGAGATTCTGGGTCATTTGCTAGGAAGGGGTAGTATGGGAACTAAAAGTCAGATGACCAGATGTATGTGATGTCAATCTGTGATCCAGGGAAAAAAATGATGTTTTAATACTAGATGACACTGTGGTCTCAGAGCAGTCTGTTCTTGGAACCTGACAAAGGAAAACCACTCACCTACTTTATCTTGTCTTGTCTAAGTGACCAGGGAATAGTAATTCTTTAGATTAGTCAGGAAAATATAGTGAGAATAGTTAAGTACTGTTTTCTGTATCTGTGTGACTCTATTCATCTGTGTTATTTTAATATTTTCTGTAACTGAAACTCTGGTATTTATTGTAAATAGATATTTAGTATTTTCATGTTCTTTTATTTCTTATTAAATATATTTAAACTTTTCATTGTGACTGGTTCTTTTGAGAATATTTTAACATTTGAGAGTACTTATAGATTCATAGGTTGGTACTAGGCTATCGGCCCTAGGGCCTATACAAGCCTAGCCATAACAATTCCCTGGCTATTTCTTCCCAGAATAATTACTTCCCTGGTCCCCTGTCTAGCAAGGTGACTGACGTGATCCCCGGGGTGCATTTCCTATCTCCCATCCAATCGTCAAGGTTCCTTTTGAAGAGGGTCAAAGAGGCGCTCAGCTTGACATGTATGGGCAGTCTATTCCAGAGTATGGGGAGTCTCTGGGTCAGGAACCTATCCCTCCAGCATGTTTTGTTCATCGTGATGACCAGGTTTAGATCCCTGGAGCATGTGGCTCTGAGGGATTGGGATTTCTTTAAGTGTAGCATGTCCAACAGCTCTGGGTTTGACATGGCTTTGTATGTTAAGCAGAGATCGCCCCTGAGTAGGCAATATGCGACAGAATATAGCTGGAGTTTTTTAGATAGTCAGCATAGGGCATCTGCTTTAGGCTTGTGATTCTTTTAGTGAGGTATTTCTGTGGCCTTTCCAGTTGTTGCAGATGTCTTCTGAGGTATATACCAAAATGTATGTGTGTATTGTACTCTATAATGGGTCTAATGAATGATGAGCACAGTGGGACAATAACTTCCTTTTTTCTGGATGAAAAGCCCTTAGTGATGAAGTGTGCTACATAGAAGGATTTCCTGACTGTTGTGGTGATGTGGTTATCGAAGGTGAGACCACTGTCCACCTGTGTCCCTAAGTTCCTTATCACACTTTTGGTGTTTAGTATACTGCCACTTATGTGGTAATTCATGGGTACATGTTTTTTCCCAAAGGGCATAACTATAAATTTCTTGGCATTGAGCTTGAGCCCATGGCTCTAGCACCAAGCAACTGTTTCTGTAAGGCCCTTTTGTAGAATATCCACATCATTTGGGGATTTAATAATGGCTCCCAGTTTGAAGTAATCTGCGAACTTTGTTATCCAGAGTCTCTTAGTGCCGGCCTGTACTTCAGAGAAGTAGATGCCAAACAAGAGCGGTCTGAGGACTGAACCATGATGTACTCCACTTGTCACTTGTCTGGAGCTGGATTTTGAGTCGGCTACTTTTACAGTGTGGGTTCTGTCACCAGTTGGCAACACAATGAGTGATGTGGGGATTAATGCGCAGCTTAGTAAGTTTATCTATGATTCCAGAGTGGGGGATGGTGTCAAAGGCCTTGGTGAGGTCCAGATAGGCTGTGTGAACTGCCTTGCCCTCGTTCATGGCTCTGGAGACTTATTCGAAGAAGTCAGTCAGGTGGAGGAGACAAGATCGACCCTTTAAGAAACCAAACTGGGTGGGGTCCAGTGTTTGAAGATTGCACCAAACTGGGTGGGGTCCAGTGTTTGAAGATTGCCAATGTCTTTGTTTATAAGTTCCATGATAATGCATTCCATGGCTTTGCAGATCAGGCTCATCAGACTGATGGGACGATAGTTCCCAGGATCCAAGGTGGATCCCCCCTTGTGGAGTAGGATAACTGTAGCTGTGCGCCACTCATTGGACAAGAAGCATGAGGTGAGGCTACGATTAAACATGACACTTAGGTGAGGTGCCAGTTCATTTTGTAGTTCATGTAGTTCACAGCCCGGGATGTCATTTGGTCCCATGGATGCTGTATTTTTTAGCTTTGATGAGTGTGGTTTTACCTGTGTCGCTGTGATTACTGGAATTTGGCAATCTTTTGGTATTGAGATGGGCCCTTTAGGGGGTGAGAGGGGGGTGAGGTTGACACTGAATCGATCTGCCAGGATATTGGCAATATCCTTGGGATCTGTATATTTAATGCCATTCTATTGTAGCTCAGAGCAGATCTGAGCATTGCCATTTAGACTCTTGACATAACTATAGAATGCCTTGGGATTGTCCTTGGAATCTTTGGAAATTTTATTTTCGTAACTAGCTTTTGAGGATTTTATGAGGGATCTCAGCTTCTTACTGAGGCCGATAAGGGAGTATTTTGCATCCTGGGATTTTCCTCTTTTCTGCAACAGTTTCTTCCTTCTGTTGTATAGTTTGATTATGGCAGGGGACCACCAGATTGGCTTCCTTTTTTTGGAGGAGAGCATCTTGGTTCTATTTGGAATGGCACGATTCATGCATGTGTGGATGTGCCCGTACAGTACCTTAAGTGTAGGATTCAGCAGTCAAACTTTCAGTTCCCATCTGCATGGGTGCAATGAAGTTTGTCACTTCTGACTTGAGTAGCATGAAGTTAGATTTGGAGAAGTTTTTTATGTAGGTTTCCTTAGGGGGGTGGGATGTGGATGTTAAGGGTGATTAGCTTATGGTCAGACCTGACCAATGAGGGGGTGACCACTGGTATGGAGCTTCGATCTCCCATGTTGGTAATGACCAGGTCTAGGATATTTGAGCCCCTGGTGGGATATGGATTAGTTGATCCAGGGCATTGGAATTTATGAATTCCAAGAACTGTTGGGCAAAGGTGTTAGTACCCGAGTAGTTTTCCCAATTAATGGCAGGGTAGTTGAAATCACCCAGTATTAGGGTGTTTGGTTGTATCTTAATATTTTCCAGTATGTTTAGAAAGATGTAGTGAGAATCTTGGGGCTTGATGGGGGATCTGTAGCAAGCTACAATTTGAATTGCAGTCTTACCTAGTGTTAGTTGCACCTGTACAATTTTAAATGCATTGTGTTGGGCAACTAGCCTGGAGGTGTGAATATCCTTGGTGAATATGTACACTTATCCACCGTTAGTGTTTTGGTCCTGGTTTGGTGGCCGAAAAGTGTGATAAGAGTTGTAGCCTGGTATTACAGGGGTGCTCTTTGGAGCCTTGAACCAGGTCTCAGTTACTGCACAGGTATTGATGTTCTTCATTTTTAGGAGTGCCTCAAGAGAGTGCATTTTGAGGTTTAGACTTCTAGCATTGAGTAACATTACCTTCAGATTTTGCATGCTTATACCTGTTATGGTGGTGGTTTTGCCCTTTGAGCCTTGCCTAAAAAAGGCACTATAGGGGTGGCAAGAGCCTTAGCCAGTAACCTGAATCCCAGGGGCAACAGTTGCAGACCATCTCTGGCAAAGCATCATGGTTTGTCGATCATGTTGTCCCAGGCAGACAGATACTGATCCCCTTTGAATGACACCAGAAACTTAGCCAATTGTTGAAGTCAATCATTTTGTCCTTATACTGTGGTATAATTCTGGGCGAAGGCAGGATGCTACTCAGGGCTAGGGTCATACCTGCCTGGGCCACATGATCTGAGAGCTCTTCCATGTCTCTTTTCATGCAGTCCAGGGAGGTAAGTCTCAAGTCATTCACTTCAACATGGACAATGACAGAGTCATATTTGTACTTGTTCTGGAGTGACTTGAGTGCATGCATGATGTGGGAAATCCTGGCACCTGACAGGCAGCTGACTAATTTTCTCCTTGTTCAGCCTGGTGAGTGGGACATCAGTGTGCCTGACTATAGAGTCACCTATGACTAAAGTGTTACATACATTGTCTTGCCTTAGGGGCTGTTGTTGGGTGGCACACTGGTATTGTGAGGTGTGTGACACTTTGGTTATGACTGGTGTTTGTTTGCATTTCAGCTTCAGAGGTCCTTGTTGCTTAGGCAGGTTAAATGTTAAGGGCCTCTGCATAAGTGGGTTTAGTGTTACTATGTGTGGATGTTGGTGGTGTGAGATTTGAAGGGTTATGTGTTGCTTGAGGTGTAGTACAGATGTTAACCTTCTCCTCTTGACTGTCTAGCACAATTTTGGGTGGAGAGAGCTTTGCTTCCAATTTGGCTATGTAAGTCCATCTCTCGCAGTTTGTAGTGTTGGGTGGTAGGAGGAGTGGGTTGTCTGTGTACATGAGGCAATTTCTGCATTGCCCCAGTATGCCCAGATTCACCAAGTAGACAGGAGAAATCACCAGAAACTGACCCTTGGACATGCCTTGTTCAGTGTTTCTTTTGTAAAGTACAAGTGCTGTTTCCCTTACCTTGACAAGGTACTTTGCAATTATAGACTGTTTAGTGCCTACGATTAATTTCTCCCTATTAACAAGGAGAGGTGAGTGCTTGTATCAGTTTAAGGCTTCCTAGTGCTTTCCAGCAGGTTTTAGAGCAAGTGCTAGTTACAGGGATTCACATTTTATCCATTTATTGACTCTGTGGCCAACTCTGAAAGCCTTACTACATTGGTCAAACATTATCATTTGTATTAATATTAATTTACCTCAATATAATTGAGTAGCCTTGTAAGAGCCTTAAAGTAGCTGGCTTTGGAATGTCTGGTGGCAGTGTAACTACTTTATAGTCTGGTATACAGTAAATCTGTGCCAGCTTTTCCCAGGTTTGTGCGTGTGTGTCTGTATGTG